>NW_028175272.1:0-113000 GCF_965226575.1 Pagrus pagrus | reverse complement strand
AGTAAACCTGTTTGAAAGACCTTTTTTCAGTGAAATGCAGCTTAGTGCAAAAACAGGCTGCTCTAGCTCTGAAACGCTCATTTTTCACATAAGCCACTTTTCAGCCTTAGGCGACTGTACAGTGCAAAAACAGGCTGCTCTCGCTCTGAAACGCTCATTTTTCACATAACCCACTTTTCACCCTTAATGAATTAAATTCCAGGTAAAAACTCCTTTGCCATGATGAAGATCCAAATTCAACCAGTTCAGGCTAGTAAACCTGTTTGAAAGACCTTTTTTCAGTGAAATGCAGGCTGCTCTCGCTCTGAAACGCTCATTTTTCACATAAGCCACTTTTCAGCGCTAAAACAGCCTCCTATCGCTCTGAAACGCTCATTTTTGACATCAGCCACTTTTCACCCTTAATGAATGAAATTCCAGGTAAAAACTCCTTTGCCATGAAGAAGATACAAATTCAGCCAGTTCAGGCTAGTAAACCTGTTTGAAAGACCTTTTTTCAGTGAAATGCAGCTTAGTGCAAAAACAGGCAGCTCTCGCTCTGAAACGCTCATTTTTCACATAAGCCACTTTTCAGCCTTAGGCGACTGTGCAGTGCTAAAACAGCCTCCTATCGCTCTGAAACGCTCATTTTTGACATAAGCCACTTTTCACCCTTAATGAATGAAATTCCAGGTAAAAACTCCTTTGCCATGAAGAAGATCCAAATTCAACCAGTTCAGGCTAGTAAACCTGTTTGAAAGACCTTTTTTCAGTGAAATGCAGCTTAGTGCACAAACAGGCTGCTCTCGCTCTGAAACGCTCATTTTTCACATAAGCCACTTTTCAGCCTTCGGCGACTGTACAGTGCAAAAACAGGCTGCTCTCGCTCTGAAACGCTCATTTTTCACATAACCCACTTTTCACCCTTAATGAATTAAATTCCAGGTAAAAACTCTTTTGCCATGAAGAAGATCCAAATTCAACCAGTTCAGGCTAGTAAACCTGTTTGAAAGACCTTTTTTCAGTGAAATGCAGCTTAGTGCAAAAACAGGCTGCTCTCGCTCTGAAACGCTCATTTTTCACATAAGCCACTTTTCAGCGCTAAAACAGCCTCCAATCGCTCTGAAACGCTCATTTTTCACATAAGCCACTTTTCACCTTTAATGAATGAAATTCCAGGTAAAAACTCCTTTGCCATGAAGAAGATCCAAATTCAACCAGTTCAGGCTAGTAAACCTGTTTGAAAGACCTTTTTTCAGTGAAATGCAGCTTAGTGCAAAAACAGGCTGCTCTCGCTCTGAAACGCTCATTTTTCACATAAGCCACTTTTCAGCGCTAAAACAGCCTCCAATCGCTCTGAAACGCTCATTTTTGACATAAGCCACTTTTCACCTTTAATGAATGAAATTCCAGGTAAAAACTCCTTTGCCATGAAGAAGATCCAAATTCAACCAGTTCAGGCTAAGTAAACCTGTTTGAAAGACCTTTTTTCAGTGAAATGCAGCTTAGTGCAAAAACAGGCTGCTCTAGCTCTGAAACGCTCATTTTTCACATAAGCCACTTTTCAGCCTTAGGCGACTGTACAGTGCAAAAACAGGCTGCTCTCGCTCTGAAACGCTCATTTTTCACATAACCCACTTTTCACCCTTAATGAATTAAATTCCAGGTAAAAACTCCTTTGCCATGATGAAGATCCAAATTCAACCAGTTCAGGCTAGTAAACCTGTTTGAAAGACCTTTTTTCAGTGAAATGCAGCTTAGTGCAAAAACAGGCTGCTCTCGCTCTGAAACGCTCATTTTTCACATAAGCCACTTTTCAGCGCTAAAACAGCCTCCTATCGCTCTGAAACGCTCATTTTTGACATCAGCCACTTTTCACCCTTAATGAATGAAATTCCAGGTAAAAACTCCTTTGCCATGAAGAAGATACAAATTCAGCCAGTTCAGGCTAGTAAACCTGTTTGAAAGACCTTTTTTCAGTGAAATGCAGCTTAGTGCAAAAACAGGCAGCTCTCGCTCTGAAACGCTCATTTTTCACATAAGCCACTTTTCAGCCTTAGGCGACTGTGCAGTGCTAAAACAGCCTCCTATCGCTCTGAAACGCTCATTTTTGACATAAGCCACTTTTCACCCTTAATGAATGAAATTCCAGGTAAAAACTCCTTTGCCATGAAGAAGATCCAAATTCAACCAGTTCAGGCTAGTAAACCTGTTTGAAAGACCTTTTTTCAGTGAAATGCAGCTTAGTGCAAAAACAGGCTGCTCTCGCTCTGAAACGCTCATTTTTCACATAAGCCACTTTTCAGCCTTAGGCGACTGTACAGTGCAAAAACAGGCTGCTCTCGCTCTGAAACGCTCATTTTTCACATAACCCACTTTTCAGCGCTAAAACATCCTCCAATCGCTCTGAAACGCTCATTTTTGACATAAGCCACTTTTCACCTTTAATGAATGAAATTCCAGGTAAAAACTCCTTTGCCATGAAGAAGATCCAAATTCAACCAGTTCAGGCTAGTAAACCTGTTTGAAAGACCTTTTTTCAGTGAAATGCAGCTTAGTGCAAAAACAGGCTGCTCTCGCTCTGAAACGCTCATTTTTCACATAAGCCACTTTTCAGCCTTAGGCGACTGTACAGTGCAAAAACAGGCTGCTCTCGCTCTGAAACGCTCATTTTTCACATAACCCACTTTTCAGCCTTAATGAATTAAATTCCAGGTAAAAACTCCTTTGCCATGAAGAAGATCCAAATTCAACCAGTTCAGGCTAGTAAACCTGTTTGAAAGACCTTTTTTCAGTGAAATGCAGCTTAGTGCAAAAACAGGCTGCTCTCGCTCTGAAACGCTCATTTTTCACATAAGCCACTTTTCAGCCTTAGACGACTGTACAGTGCAAAAACAGGCTGCTCTCGCTCTGAAACGCTCATTTTTCACATAAGCCACTTTTCAGCCTTAGGCGACTGTACAGTGCTAAAACAGCCTCCTATCGCTCTGAAACGCTCATTTTTGACATAACCCACTTTTCAGCCTTAATGAATTAAATTCCAGGTAAAAACTCCTTTGCCATGAAGAAGATCCAAATTCAACCAGTTCAGGCTAGTAAACCTGTTTGAAAGACCTTTTTTCAGTGAAATGCAGCTTAGTGCAAAAACAGGCTGCTCTCGCTCTGAAACGCTCATTTTTCACATAAGCCACTTTTCAGCGCTAAAACAGCCTCCAATCGCTCTGAAACGCTCATTTTTCACATAAGCCACTTTTCACCTTTAATGAATGAAATTCCAGGTAAAAACTCCTTTGCCATGAAGAAGATCCAAATTCAACCAGTTCAGGCTAGTAAACCTGTTTGAAAGACCTTTTTTCAGTGAAATGCAGCTTAGTGCAAAAACAGGCTGCTCTCGCTCTGAAACGCTCATTTTTCACATAAGCCACTTTTCAGCCTTAATGAATGAAATTCCAGGTAAAAACTCATTTGCCATGAAGAAGATCCAAATTCAACCAGTTCAGGCTAGTAAACCTGTTTGAAAGACCTTTTTTCAGTGAAATGCAGCTTAGTGCAAAAACAGGCTGCTCTCGCTCTGAAACGCTCATTTTTCACATAAGCCACTTTTCAGCCTTAGGCGACTGTACAGTGCAAAAACAGGCTGCTCTCGCTCTGAAACGCTCATTTTTGACATAAGCCACTTTTCACCTTTAATGAATGAAATTCCAGGTAAAAACTCCTTTGCCATGAAGAAGATCCAAATTCAACCAGTTCAGGCTAGTAAACCTGTTTGAAAGACCTTTTTTCAGTGAAATGCAGCTTAGTGCAAAAACAGGCTGCTCTCGCTCTGAAACGCTCATTTTTCACATAAGCCACTTTTCAGCCTTAGGCGACTGTACAGTGCAAAAACAGGCTGCTCTCGCTCTGAAACGCTCATTTTTCACATAAGCCACTTTTCAGCGCTAAAACAGCCTCCAATCGCTCTGAAACGCTCATTATTGACATAAGCCACTTTTCACCTTTAATGAATGAAATTCCAGGTAAAAACTCCTTTGCCATGAAGAAGATCCAAATTCAACCAGTTCAGGCTAGTAAACCTGTTTGAAAGACCTTTTTTCAGTGAAATGCAGCTTTGTGCAAAAACAGGCTGCTCTCGCTCTGAAACGCTCATTTTTCACATAAGCCACTTTTCAGCGCTAAAACAGCCTCCAATCGCTCTGAAACGCTCATTTTTCACATAAGCCACTTTTCACCTTTAATGAATGAAATTCCAGGTAAAAACTCCTTTGCCATGAAGAAGATCCAAATTCAACCAGTTCAGGCTAGTAAACCTGTTTGAAAGACCTTTTTTCAGTGAAATGCAGCTTAGTGCAAAAACAGGCTGCTCTCGCTCTGAAACGCTCATTTTTCACATAAGCCACTTTTCAGCCTTAGGCGACTGTACAGTGCAAAAACAGGCTGCTCTCGCTCTGAAACGCTCATTTTTCACATAACCCACTTTTCAGCCTTAATGAATTAAATTCCAGGTAAAAACTCCTTTGCCATGAAGAAGATCCAAATTCAACCAGTTCAGGCTAGTAAACCTGTTTGAAAGACCTTTTTTCAGTGAAATGCAGCTTAGTGCAAAAACAGGCTGCTCTCGCTCTGAAACGCTCATTTTTCACATAAGCCACTTTTCAGCCTTAGACGACTGTACAGTGCAAAAACAGGCTGCTCTCGCTCTGAAACGCTCATTTTTCACATAAGCCACTTTTCAGCCTTAGGCGACTGTACAGTGCTAAAACAGCCTCCTATCGCTCTGAAACGCTCATTTTTGACATAACCCACTTTTCAGCCTTAATGAATTAAATTCCAGGTAAAAACTCCTTTGCCATGAAGAAGATCCAAATTCAACCAGTTCAGGCTAGTAAACCTGTTTGAAAGACCTTTTTTCAGTGAAATGCAGCTTAGTGCAAAAACAGGCTGCTCTCGCTCTGAAACGCTCATTTTTCACATAAGCCACTTTTCAGCGCTAAAACAGCCTCCAATCGCTCTGAAACGCTCATTTTTCACATAAGCCACTTTTCACCTTTAATGAATGAAATTCCAGGTAAAAACTCCTTTGCCATGAAGAAGATCCAAATTCAACCAGTTCAGGCTAGTAAACCTGTTTGAAAGACCTTTTTTCAGTGAAATGCAGCTTAGTGCAAAAACAGGCTGCTCTCGCTCTGAAACGCTCATTTTTCACATAAGCCACTTTTCAGCCTTAATGAATGAAATTCCAGGTAAAAACTCATTTGCCATGAAGAAGATCCAAATTCAACCAGTTCAGGCTAGTAAACCTGTTTGAAAGACCTTTTTTCAGTGAAATGCAGCTTAGTGCAAAAACAGGCTGCTCTCGCTCTGAAACGCTCATTTTTCACATAAGCCACTTTTCAGCCTTAGGCGACTGTACAGTGCAAAAACAGGCTGCTCTCGCTCTGAAACGCTCATTTTTGACATAAGCCACTTTTCACCTTTAATGAATGAAATTCCAGGTAAAAACTCCTTTGCCATGAAGAAGATCCAAATTCAACCAGTTCAGGCTAGTAAACCTGTTTGAAAGACCTTTTTTCAGTGAAATGCAGCTTAGTGCAAAAACAGGCTGCTCTCGCTCTGAAACGCTCATTTTTCACATAAGCCACTTTTCAGCCTTAGGCGACTGTACAGTGCAAAAACAGGCTGCTCTCGCTCTGAAACGCTCATTTTTCACATAAGCCACTTTTCAGCGCTAAAACAGCCTCCAATCGCTCTGAAACGCTCATTATTGACATAAGCCACTTTTCACCTTTAATGAATGAAATTCCAGGTAAAAACTCCTTTGCCATGAAGAAGATCCAAATTCAACCAGTTCAGGCTAGTAAACCTGTTTGAAAGACCTTTTTTCAGTGAAATGCAGCTTTGTGCAAAAACAGGCTGCTCTCGCTCTGAAACGCTCATTTTTCACATAAGCCACTTTTCAGCGCTAAAACAGCCTCCAATCGCTCTGAAACGCTCATTTTTCACATAACCCACTTTTCAGCCTTAATGAATTAAATTCCAGGTAAAAACTCATTTGCCATGAAGAAGATCCAAATTCAACCAGTTCAGGCTAGTAAACCTGTTTGAAAGACCTTTTTTCAGTGAAATGCAGCTTAGTGCAAAAACAGGCTGCTCTCGCTCTGAAACGCTCATTTTTCACATAAGCCACTTTTCAGCCTTCGGCGACTGTACAGTGCTAAAACAGCCTCCTATCGCTCTGAAACGCTCATTTTTGACATAAGCCACTTTTCAGCCTTAATGAATGAAATTCCAGGTAAAAACTCATTTGCCATGAAGAAGATCCAAATTCAACCAGTTCAGGCTAGTAAACCTGTTTGAAAGACCTTTTTTCAGTGAAATGCAGCTTAGTGCAAAAACAGGCTGCTCTCGCTCTGAAACGCTCATTTTTCACATAAGCCACTTTTCAGCGCTAAAACAGCCTCCAATCGCTCTGAAACGCTCATTTTTCACATAACCCACTTTTCAGCCTTAATGAATTAAATTCCAGGTAAAAACTCATTTGCCATGAAGAAGATCCAAATTCAACCAGTTCAGGCTAGTAAACCTGTTTGAAAGACCTTTTTTCAGTGAAATGCAGCTTAGTGCAAAAACAGGCTGCTCTCGCTCTGAAACGCTCATTTTTCACATAAGCCACTTTTCAGCCTTCGGCGACTGTACAGTGCTAAAACAGCCTCCTATCGCTCTGAAACGCTCATTTTTGACATAAGCCACTTTTCAGCCTTAATGAACGAAATTCCAGGTAAAAACTCATTTGCCATGAAGAAGATCCAAATTCAACCAGTTCAGGCTAGTAAACCTGTTTGAAAGACCTTTTTTCAGTGAAATGCAGCTTAGTGCAAAAACAGGCTGCTCTCGCTCTGAAACGCTCATTTTTCACATAAGCCACTTTTCAGCGCTTAAACAGCCTCCAGTCGCTCTGAAACGCTCATTTTTGACATAAGCCACTTTTCACCTTTAATGAATGAAATTCCAGGTAAAAACTCATTTGCCATGAAGAAGATCCAAATTCAACCAGTTCAGGCTAGTAAACCTGTTTGAAAGACCTTTTTTCAGTGAAATGCAGCTTAGTGCAAAAACAGGCTGCTCTCGCTCTGAAACGCTCATTTTTCACATAAGCCACTTTTCAGCCTTATAGGTGACAGTACAGTGCAAAAACAGCCTCCTCTCGCTCTGAAACGCTCATTTTTGACATAAGCCACTTTTCACCTTTAATGAATGAAATTCCAGGTAAAAACTCCTTTGCCATGAAGAAGATCCAAATTCAACCAGTTCAGGCTAGTAAACCTGTTTGAAAGACCTTTTTTCAGTGAAATGCAGCTTAGTGCAAAAACAGGCTGCTCTCGCTCTGAAACGCTCATTTTTCACATAAGCCACTTTTCAGCGCTAAAACAGCCTCCAATCGCTCTGAAACGCTCATTATTGACATAAGCCACTTTTCACCTTTAATGAATGAAATTCCAGGTAAAAACTCCTTTGCCATGAAGAAGATCCAAATTCAACCAGTTCAGGCTAGTAAACCTGTTTGAAAGACCTTTTTTCAGTGAAATGCAGCTTAGTGCAAAAACAGGCTGCTCTCGCTCTGAAACGCTCATTTTTCACATAAGCCACTTTTCAGCCTTCGGCGACTGTACAGTGCTAAAACAGCCTCCTATCGCTCTGAAACGCTCATTTTTGACATAAGCCACTTTTCAGCCTTAATGAATGAAATTCCAGGTAAAAACTCATTTGCCATGAAGAAGATCCAAATTCAACCAGTTCAGGCTAGTAAACCTGTTTGAAAGACCTTTTTTCAGTGAAATGCAGCTTAGTGCAAAAACAGGCTGCTCCCGCTCTGAAACGCTCATTTTTCACATAAGCCACTTTTCAGCGCTAAAACAGCCTCCAATCGCTCTGAAACGCTCATTTTTCACATAACCCACTTTTCAGCCTTAATGAATTAAATTCCAGGTAAAAACTCATTTGCCATGAAGAAGATCCAAATTCAACCAGTTCAGGCTAGTAAACCTGTTTGAAAGACCTTTTTTCAGTGAAATGCAGCTTAGTGCAAAAACAGGCTGCTCTCGCTCTGAAACGCTCATTTTTCACATAAGCCACTTTTCAGCCTTCGGCGACTGTACAGTGCTAAAACAGCCTCCTATCGCTCTGAAACGCTCATTTTTGACATAAGCCACTTTTCAGCCTTAATGAATGAAATTCCAGGTAAAAACTCATTTGCCATGAAGAAGATCCAAATTCAACCAGTTCAGGCTAGTAAACCTGTTTGAAAGACCTTTTTTCAGTGAAATGCAGCTTAGTGCAAAAACAGGCTGCTCTCGCTCTGAAACGCTCATTTTTCACATAAGCCACTTTTCAGCGCTAAAACAGCCTCCAATCGCTCTGAAACGCTCATTTTTGACATAAGCCACTTTTCACCTTTAATGAATGAAATTCCAGGTAAAAACTCCTTTGCCATGAAGAAGATCCAAATTCAACCAGTTCAGGCTAGTAAACCTGTTTGAAAGACCTTTTTTCAGTGAAATGCAGCTTAGTGCAAAAACAGGCTGCTCTCGCTCTGAAACGCTCATTTTTCACATAAGCCACTTTTCAGCCTTCGGCGACTGTACAGTGCTAAAACAGCCTCCTATCGCTCTGAAACGCTCATTTTTGACATAAGCCACTTTTCAGCCTTAATGAATGAAATTCCAGGTAAAAACTCATTTGCCATGAAGAAGATCCAAATTCAACCAGTTCAGGCTAGCAAACCTGTTTGAAAGACCTTTTTTCAGTGAAATGCAGCTTAGTGCAAAAACAGGCTGCTCTCGCTCTGAAACGCTCATTTTTCACATAAGCCACTTTTCAGCCTTATAGGTGACAGTACAGTGCAAAAACAGCCTCCTCTCGCTCTGAAACGCTCATTTTTGACATAAGCCACTTTTCACCTTTAATGAATGAAATTCCAGGTAAAAACTCCTTTGCCATGAAGAAGATCCAAATTCAACCAGTTCAGGCTAGTAAACCTGTTTGAAAGACCTTTTTTCAGTGAAATGCAGCTTAGTGCAAAAACAGGCTGCTCTCGCTCTGAAACGCTCATTTTTCACATAAGCCACTTTTCAGCCTTCGGCGACTGTACAGTGCTAAAACAGCCTCCTATCGCTCTGAAACGCTCATTTTTGACATAAGCCACTTTTCAGCCTTAATGAATGAAATTCCAGGTAAAAACTCATTTGCCATGAAGAAGATCCAAATTCAACCAGTTCAGGCTAGTAAACCTGTTTGAAAGACCTTTTTTCAGTGAAATGCAGCTTAGTGCAAAAACAGGCTGCTCTCGCTCTGAAACGCTCATTTTTCACATAAGCCACTTTTCAGCCTTAGGCGACTGTACAGTGCAAAAACAGGCTGCTCTCGCTCTGAAACGCTCATTTTTCACATAAGCCACTTTTCAGCGCTAAAACATCCTCCAATCGCTCTGAAACGCTCATTTTTGACATAAGCCACTTTTCACCTTTAATGAATGAAATTCCAGGTAAAAACTCCTTTGCCATGAAGAAGATCCAAATTCAACCAGTTCAGGCTAGTAAACCTGTTTGAAAGACCTTTTTTCAGTGAAATGCAGCTTAGTGCAAAAACAGGCTGCTCTCGCTCTGAAACGCTCATTTTTCACATAAGCCACTTTTCAGCCTTCGGCGACTGTACAGTGCTAAAACAGCCTCCTATCGCTCTGAAACGCTCATTTTTGACATAAGCCACTTTTCAGCCTTAATGAATGAAATTCCAGGTAAAAACTCCTTTGCCATGAAGAAGATCCAAATTCAACCAGTTCAGGCTAGTAAACCTGTTTGAAAGACCTTTTTTCAGTGAAATGCAGCTTAGTGCAAAAACAGGCTGCTCTCGCTCTGAAACGCTCATTTTTCACATAAGCCACTTTTCAGCCTTAGGCGACTGTACAGTGCAAAAACAGGCTGGTCTCGCTCTGAAACGCTCATTTTTCACATAACCCACTTTTCAGCCTTAATGAATGAAATTCCAGGTAAAAACTCCTTTGCCATGAAGAAGATCCAAATTCAACCAGTTCAGGCTAGTAAACCTGTTTGAAAGACCTTTTTTCAGTGAAATGCAGCTTAGTGCAAAAACAGGCTGCTCTCGCTCTGAAACGCTCATTTTTCACATAAGCCACTTTTCAGCCTTAATGAATTAAATTCCAGGTAAAAACTCCTTTGCCATGAAGAAGATCCAAATTCAACCAGTTCAGGCTAGTAAACCTGTTTGAAAGACCTTTTTTCAGTGAAATGCAGCTTAGTGCAAAAACAGGCTGCTCTCGCTCTGAAACGCTCATTTTTCACATAAGCCACTTTTCAGCCTTAGGCGACTGTACAGTGCAAAAACAGGCTGCTCTCGCTCTGAAACGCTCATTTTTCACATAAGCCACTTTTCAGCCTTAGGCGACTGTACAGTGCTAAAACAGCCTCCTATCGCTCTGAAACGCTCATTTTTGACATAACCCACTTTTCAGCCTTAATGAATTAAATTCCAGGTAAAAACTCCTTTGCCATGAAGAAGATCCAAATTCAACAAGTTCAGGCTAGTAAACCTGTTTGAAAGACCTTTTTTCAGTGAAATGCAGCTTAGTGCAAAAACAGGCTGCTCTCGCTCTGAAACGCTCATTTTTCACATAAGCCACTTTTCAGCGCTAAAACAGCCTCCAATCGCTCTGAAACGCTCATTTTTCACATAAGCCACTTTTCACCTTTAATGAATGAAATTCCAGGTAAAAACTCCTTTGCCATGAAGAAGATCCAAATTCAACCAGTTCAGGCTAGTAAACCTGTTTGAAAGACCTTTTTTCAGTGAAATGCAGCTTAGTGCAAAAACAGGCTGCTCTCGCTCTGAAACGCTCATTTTTCACATAAGCCACTTTTCAGCGCTAAAACAGCCTCCAATCGCTCTGAAACGCTCATTTTTGACATAAGCCACTTTTCACCTTTAATGAATGAAATTCCAGGTAAAAACTCCTTTGCCATGAAGAAGATCCAAATTCAACCAGTTCAGGCTAAGTAAACCTGTTTGAAAGACCTTTTTTCAGTGAAATGCAGCTTAGTGCAAAAACAGGCTGCTCTAGCTCTGAAACGCTCATTTTTCACATAAGCCACTTTTCAGCCTTAGGCGACTGTACAGTGCAAAAACAGGCTGCTCTCGCTCTGAAACGCTCATTTTTCACATAACCCACTTTTCACCCTTAATGAATTAAATTCCAGGTAAAAACTCCTTTGCCATGATGAAGATCCAAATTCAACCAGTTCAGGCTAGTAAACCTGTTTGAAAGACCTTTTTTCAGTGAAATGCAGCTTAGTGCAAAAACAGGCTGCTCTCGCTCTGAAACGCTCATTTTTCACATAAGCCACTTTTCAGCGCTAAAACAGCCTCCTATCGCTCTGAAACGCTCATTTTTGACATCAGCCACTTTTCACCCTTAATGAATGAAATTCCAGGTAAAAACTCCTTTGCCATGAAGAAGATACAAATTCAGCCAGTTCAGGCTAGTAAACCTGTTTGAAAGACCTTTTTTCAGTGAAATGCAGCTTAGTGCAAAAACAGGCAGCTCTCGCTCTGAAACGCTCATTTTTCACATAAGCCACTTTTCAGCCTTAGGCGACTGTGCAGTGCTAAAACAGCCTCCTATCGCTCTGAAACGCTCATTTTTGACATAAGCCACTTTTCACCCTTAATGAATGAAATTCCAGGTAAAAACTCCTTTGCCATGAAGAAGATCCAAATTCAACCAGTTCAGGCTAGTAAACCTGTTTGAAAGACCTTTTTTCAGTGAAATGCAGCTTAGTGCAAAAACAGGCTGCTCTCGCTCTGAAACGCTCATTTTTCACATAAGCCACTTTTCAGCCTTAGGCGACTGTACAGTGCAAAAACAGGCTGCTCTCGCTCTGAAACGCTCATTTTTCACATAAGCCACTTTTCAGCCTTAGGCGACTGTACAGTGCTAAAACAGCCTCCTATCGCTCTGAAACGCTCATTTTTGACATAACCCACTTTTCAGCCTTAATGAATTAAATTCCAGGTAAAAACTCCTTTGCCATGAAGAAGATCCAAATTCAACAAGTTCAGGCTAGTAAACCTGTTTGAAAGACCTTTTTTCAGTGAAATGCAGCTTAGTGCAAAAACAGGCTGCTCTCGCTCTGAAACGCTCATTTTTCACATAAGCCACTTTTCAGCGCTAAAACAGCCTCCAATCGCTCTGAAACGCTCATTTTTCACATAAGCCACTTTTCACCTTTAATGAATGAAATTCCAGGTAAAAACTCCTTTGCCATGAAGAAGATCCAAATTCAACCAGTTCAGGCTAGTAAACCTGTTTGAAAGACCTTTTTTCAGTGAAATGCAGCTTAGTGCAAAAACAGGCTGCTCTCGCTCTGAAACGCTCATTTTTCACATAAGCCACTTTTCAGCCTTAATGAATGAAATTCCAGGTAAAAACTCATTTGCCATGAAGAAGATCCAAATTCAACCAGTTCAGGCTAGTAAACCTGTTTGAAAGACCTTTTTTCAGTGAAATGCAGCTTAGTGCAAAAACAGGCTGCTCTCGCTCTGAAACGCTCATTTTTCACATAAGCCACTTTTCAGCCTTAGGCGACTGTACAGTGCAAAAACAGGCTGCTCTCGCTCTGAAACGCTCATTTTTCACATAAGCCACTTTTCAGCCCTAAAACAGCCTCCAATCGCTCTGAAACGCTCATTTTTGACATAAGCCACTTTTCACCTTTAATGAATGAAATTCCAGGTAAAAACTCCTTTGCCATGAAGAAGATCCAAATTCAACCAGCTCAGGCTAGTAAACCTGTTTGAAAGACCTTTTTTCAGTGAAATGCAGCTTAGTGCAAAAACAGGCTGCTCTCGCTCTGAAACGCTCATTTTTCACATAAGCCACTTTTCAGCCTTAGGCGACTGTACAGTGCAAAAACAGGCTGCTCTCGCTCTGAAACGCTCATTTTTGACATAAGCCACTTTTCACCTTTAATGAATGAAATTCCAGGTAAAAACTCCTTTGCCATGAAGAAGATCCAAATTCAACCAGTTCAGGCTAGTAAACCTGTTTGAAAGACCTTTTTTCAGTGAAATGCAGCTTAGTGCAAAAACAGGCTGCTCTCGCTCTGAAACGCTCATTTTTCACATAAGCCACTTTTCAGCCTTAGGCGACTGTACAGTGCAAAAACAGGCTGCTCTCGCTCTGAAACGCTCATTTTTCACATAAGCCACTTTTCAGCGCTAAAACAGCCTCCAATCGCTCTGAAACGCTCATTATTGACATAAGCCACTTTTCACCTTTAATGAATGAAATTCCAGGTAAAAACTCCTTTGCCATGAAGAAGATCCAAATTCAACCAGTTCAGGCTAGTAAACCTGTTTGAAAGACCTTTTTTCAGTGAAATGCAGCTTTGTGCAAAAACAGGCTGCTCTCGCTCTGAAACGCTCATTTTTCACATAAGCCACTTTTCAGCGCTAAAACAGCCTCCAATCGCTCTGAAACGCTCATTTTTCACATAACCCACTTTTCAGCCTTAATGAATTAAATTCCAGGTAAAAACTCATTTGCCATGAAGAAGATCCAAATTCAACCAGTTCAGGCTAGTAAACCTGTTTGAAAGACCTTTTTTCAGTGAAATGCAGCTTAGTGCAAAAACAGGCTGCTCTCGCTCTGAAACGCTCATTTTTCACATAAGCCACTTTTCAGCCTTAGGCGACTGTACAGTGCTAAAACAGCCTCCTATCGCTCTGAAACGCTCATTTTTGACATAAGCCACTTTTCAGCCTTAATGAATGAAATTCCAGGTAAAAACTCATTTGCCATGAAGAAGATCCAAATTCAACCAGTTCAGGCTAGTAAACCTGTTTGAAAGACCTTTTTTCAGTGAAATGCAGCTTAGTGCAAAAACAGGCTGCTCTCGCTCTGAAACGCTCATTTTTCACATAAGCCACTTTTCAGCGCTAAAACAGCCTCCAATCGCTCTGAAACGCTCATTTTTGACATAAGCCACTTTTCACCTTTAATGAATGAAATTCCAGGTAAAAACTCATTTGCCATGAAGAAGATCCAAATTCAACCAGTTCAGGCTAGTAAACCTGTTTGAAAGACCTTTTTTCAGTGAAATGCAGCTTAGTGCAAAAACAGGCTGCTCTCGCTCTGAAACGCTCATTTTTCACATAAGCCACTTTTCAGCGCTAAAACAGCCTCCAATCGCTCTGAAACGCTCATTTTTCACATAACCCACTTTTCAGCCTTAATGAATTAAATTCCAGGTAAAAACTCATTTGCCATGAAGAAGATCCAAATTCAACCAGTTCAGGCTAGTAAACCTGTTTGAAAGACCTTTTTTCAGTGAAATGCAGCTTAGTGCAAAAACAGGCTGCTCTCGCTCTGAAACGCTCATTTTTCACATAAGCCACTTTTCATCCTTCGGCGACTGTACAGTGCTAAAACAGCCTCCTATCGCTCTGAAACGCTCATTTTTGACATAAGCCACTTTTCAGCCTTAATGAATGAAATTCCAGGTAAAAACTCATTTGCCATGAAGAAGATCCAAATTCAACCAGTTCAGGCTAGTAAACCTGTTTGAAAGACCTTTTTTCAGTGAAATGCAGCTTAGTGCAAAAACAGGCTGCTCTCGCTCTGAAACGCTCATTTTTCACATAAGCCACTTTTCAGCGCTTAAACAGCCTCCAATCGCTCTGAAACGCTCATTTTTGACATAAGCCACTTTTCACCTTTAATGAATGAAATTCCAGGTAAAAACTCCTTTGCCATGAAGAAGATCCAAATTCAACCAGTTCAGGCTAGTAAACCTGTTTGAAAGACCTTTATTCAGTGAAATGCAGCTTAGTGCAAAAACAGGCTGCTCTCGCTCTGAAACGCTCATTTTTCACATAAGCCACTTTTCAGCCTTCGGCGACTGTACAGTGCTAAAACAGCCTCCTATCGCTCTGAAACGCTCATTTTTGACATAAGCCACTTTTCAGCCTTAATGAATGAAATTCCAGGTAAAAACTCATTTGCCATGAAGAAGATCCAAATTCAACCAGTTCAGGCTAGTAAACCTGTTTGAAAGACCTTTTTTCAGTGAAATGCAGCTTAGTGCAAAAACAGGCTGCTCTCGCTCTGAAACGCTCATTTTTCACATAAGCCACTTTTCAGCCTTATAGGTGACAGTACAGTGCAAAAACAGCCTCCTCTCGCTCTGAAACGCTCATTTTTGACATAAGCCACTTTTCACCTTTAATGAATGAAATTCCAGGTAAAAACTCCTTTGCCATGAAGAAGATCCAAATTCAACCAGTTCAGGCTAGTAAACCTGTTTGAAAGACCTTTTTTCAGTGAAATGCAGCTTAGTGCAAAAACAGGCTGCTCTCGCTCTGAAACGCTCATTTTTCACATAAGCCACTTTTCAGCGCTTAAACAGCCTCCAATCGCTCTGAAACGCTCATTTTTGACATAAGCCACTTTTCACCTTTAATGAATGAAATTCCAGGTAAAAACTCCTTTGCCATGAAGAAGATCCAAATTCAACCAGTTCAGGCTAGTAAACCTGTTTGAAAGACCTTTATTCAGTGAAATGCAGCTTAGTGCAAAAACAGGCTGCTCTCGCTCTGAAACGCTCATTTTTCACATAAGCCACTTTTCAGCCTTCGGCGACTGTACAGTGCTAAAACAGCCTCCTATCGCTCTGAAACGCTCATTTTTGACATAAGCCACTTTTCAGCCTTAATGAATGAAATTCCAGGTAAAAACTCATTTGCCATGAAGAAGATCCAAATTCAACCAGTTCAGGCTAGTAAACCTGTTTGAAAGACCTTTTTTCAGTGAAATGCAGCTTAGTGCAAAAACAGGCTGCTCTCGCTCTGAAACGCTCATTTTTCACATAAGCCACTTTTCAGCCTTATAGGTGACAGTACAGTGCAAAAACAGCCTCCTCTCGCTCTGAAACGCTCATTTTTGACATAAGCCACTTTTCACCTTTAATGAATGAAATTCCAGGTAAAAACTCCTTTGCCATGAAGAAGATCCAAATTCAACCAGTTCAGGCTAGTAAACCTGTTTGAAAGACCTTTTTTCAGTGAAATGCAGCTTAGTGCAAAAACAGGCTGCTCTCGCTCTGAAACGCTCATTTTTCACATAAGCCACTTTTCAGCGCTAAAACAGCCTCCAATCGCTCTGAAACGCTCATTATTGACATAAGCCACTTTTCACCTTTAATGAATGAAATTCCAGGTAAAAACTCCTTTGCCATGAAGAAGATCCAAATTCAACCAGTTCAGGCTAGTAAACCTGTTTGAAAGACCTTTTTTCAGTGAAATGCAGCTTAGTGCAAAAACAGGCTGCTCTCGCTCTGAAACGCTCATTTTTCACATAAGCCACTTTTCAGCCTTCGGCGACTGTACAGTGCTAAAACAGCCTCCTATCGCTCTGAAACGCTCATTTTTGACATAAGCCACTTTTCAGCCTTAATGAATGAAATTCCAGGTAAAAACTCATTTGCCATGAAGAAGATCCAAATTCAACCAGTTCAGGCTAGTAAACCTGTTTGAAAGACCTTTTTTCAGTGAAATGCAGCTTAGTGCAAAAACAGGCTGCTCCCGCTCTGAAACGCTCATTTTTCACATAAGCCACTTTTCAGCGCTAAAACAGCCTCCAATCGCTCTGAAACGCTCATTTTTCACATAACCCACTTTTCAGCCTTAATGAATTAAATTCCAGGTAAAAACTCATTTGCCATGAAGAAGATCCAAATTCAACCAGTTCAGGCTAGTAAACCTGTTTGAAAGACCTTTTTTCAGTGAAATGCAGCTTAGTGCAAAAACAGGCTGCTCTCGCTCTGAAACGCTCATTTTTCACATAAGCCACTTTTCAGCCTTCGGCGACTGTACAGTGCTAAAACAGCCTCCTATCGCTCTGAAACGCTCATTTTTGACATAAGCCACTTTTCAGCCTTAATGAATGAAATTCCAGGTAAAAACTCATTTGCCATGAAGAAGATCCAAATTCAACCAGTTCAGGCTAGTAAACCTGTTTGAAAGACCTTTTTTCAGTGAAATGCAGCTTAGTGCAAAAACAGGCTGCTCTCGCTCTGAAACGCTCATTTTTCACATAAGCCACTTTTCAGCGCTAAAACAGCCTCCAATCGCTCTGAAACGCTCATTTTTGACATAAGCCACTTTTCACCTTTAATGAATGAAATTCCAGGTAAAAACTCCTTTGCCATGAAGAAGATCCAAATTCAACCAGTTCAGGCTAGTAAACCTGTTTGAAAGACCTTTTTTCAGTGAAATGCAGCTTAGTGCAAAAACAGGCTGCTCTCGCTCTGAAACGCTCATTTTTCACATAAGCCACTTTTCAGCCTTCGGCGACTGTACAGTGCTAAAACAGCCTCCTATCGCTCTGAAACGCTCATTTTTGACATAAGCCACTTTTCAGCCTTAATGAATGAAATTCCAGGTAAAAACTCATTTGCCATGAAGAAGATCCAAATTCAACCAGTTCAGGCTAGCAAACCTGTTTGAAAGACCTTTTTTCAGTGAAATGCAGCTTAGTGCAAAAACAGGCTGCTCTCGCTCTGAAACGCTCATTTTTCACATAAGCCACTTTTCAGCCTTATAGGTGACAGTACAGTGCAAAAACAGCCTCCTCTCGCTCTGAAACGCTCATTTTTGACATAAGCCACTTTTCACCTTTAATGAATGAAATTCCAGGTAAAAACTCCTTTGCCATGAAGAAGATCCAAATTCAACCAGTTCAGGCTAGTAAACCTGTTTGAAAGACCTTTTTTCAGTGAAATGCAGCTTAGTGCAAAAACAGGCTGCTCTCGCTCTGAAACGCTCATTTTTCACATAAGCCACTTTTCAGCGCTAAAACAGCCTCCAATCGCTCTGAAACGCTCATTTTTCACATAACCCTCTTTTCAGCCTTAATGAATTAAATTCCAGGTAAAAACTCATTTGCCATGAAGAAGATCCAAATTCAACCAGTTCAGGCTAGTAAACCTGTTTGAAAGACCTTTTTTCAGTGAAATGCAGCTTAGTGCAAAAACAGGCTGCTCTCGCTCTGAAACGCTCATTTTTCACATAAGCCACTTTTCAGCGCTAAAACATCCTCCAATCGCTCTGAAACGCTCATTTTTGACATAAGCCACTTTTCACCTTTAATGAATGAAATTCCAGGTAAAAACTCCTTTGCCATGAAGAAGATCCAAATTCAACCAGTTCAGGCTAGTAAACCTGTTTGAAAGACCTTTTTTCAGTGAAATGCAGCTTAGTGCAAAAACAGGCTGCTCTCGCTCTGAAACGCTCATTTTTCACATAAGCCACTTTTCAGCCTTAGGCGACTGTACAGTGCAAAAACAGGCTGCTCTCGCTCTGAAACGCTCATTTTTCACATAAGCCACTTTTCAGCGCTAAAACATCCTCCAATCGCTCTGAAACGCTCATTTTTGACATAAGCCACTTTTCACCTTTAATGAATGAAATTCCAGGTAAAAACTCCTTTGCCATGAAGAAGATCCAAATTCAACCAGTTCAGGCTAGTAAACCTGTTTGAAAGACCTTTTTTCAGTGAAATGCAGCTTAGTGCAAAAACAGGCTGCTCTCGCTCTGAAACGCTCATTTTTCACATAAGCCACTTTTCAGCCTTCGGCGACTGTACAGTGCTAAAACAGCCTCCTATCGCTCTGAAACGCTCATTTTTGACATAAGCCACTTTTCAGCCTTAATGAATGAAATTCCAGGTAAAAACTCCTTTGCCATGAAGAAGATCCAAATTCAACCAGTTCAGGCTAGTAAACCTGTTTGAAAGACCTTTTTTCAGTGAAATGCAGCTTAGTGCAAAAACAGGCTGCTCTCGCTCTGAAACGCTCATTTTTCACATAAGCCACTTTTCAGCCTTAGGCGACTGTACAGTGCAAAAACAGGCTGGTCTCGCTCTGAAACGCTCATTTTTCACATAACCCACTTTTCAGCCTTAATGAATGAAATTCCAGGTAAAAACTCCTTTGCCATGAAGAAGATCCAAATTCAACCAGTTCAGGCTAGTAAACCTGTTTGAAAGACCTTTTTTCAGTGAAATGCAGCTTAGTGCAAAAACAGGCTGCTCTCGCTCTGAAACGCTCATTTTTCACATAAGCCACTTTTCAGCGCTAAAACAGCCTCCAATCGCTCTGAAACGCTCATTTTTCACATAAGCCACTTTTCACCTTTAATGAATGAAATTCCAGGTAAAAACTCCTTTGCCATGAAGAAGATCCAAATTCAACCAGTTCAGGCTAGTAAACCTGTTTGAAAGACCTTTTTTCAGTGAAATGCAGCTTAGTGCAAAAACAGGCTGCTCTCGCTCTGAAACGCTCATTTTTCACATAAGCCACTTTTCAGCGCTAAAACAGCATCCAATCGCTCTGAAACGCTCATTTTTCACATAACCCTCTTTTCAGCCTTAATGAATGAAATTCCAGGTAAAAACTCATTTGCCATGAAGAAGATCCAAATTCAACCAGTTCAGGCTAGTAAACCTGTTTGAAAGACCTTTTTTCAGTGAAATGCAGCTTAGTGCAAAAACAGGCTGCTCTCGCTCTGAAACGCTCATTTTTCACATAAGCCACTTTTCAGCCTTAGGCGACTGTACAGTGCAAAAACAGGCTGCTCTCGCTCTGAAACGCTCATTTTTCACATAAGCCACTTTTCAGCCTTAGGCGACTGTACAGTGCAAAAACAGGCTGCTCTCGCTCTGAAACGCTCATTTTTCACATAACCCACTTTTCAGCCTTAATGAATGAAATTCCAGGTAAAAACTCCTTTGCCATGAAGAAGATCCAAATTCAACCAGTTCAGGCTAGTAAACCTGTTTGAAAGACCTTTTTTCAGTGAAATGCAGCTTAGTGCAAAAACAGGCTGCTCTCGCTCTGAAACGCTCATTTTTCACATAAGCCACTTTTCAGCCCTAAAACAGCCTCCAATCGCTCTGAAACGCTCATTTTTGACATAAGCCACTTTTCAGCCTTAGGCGACTGTACAGTGCAAAAACAGGCTGCTCTCGCTCTGAAACGCTCATTTTTCACATAACCCACTTTTCAGCCTTAATGAATTAAATTCCAGGTAAAAACTCCTTTGCCATGAAGAAGATCCAAATTCAACCAGTTCAGGCTAGTAAACCTGTTTGAAAGACCTTTTTTCAGTGAAATGCAGCTTAGTGCAAAAACAGGCTGCTCTCGCTCTGAAACGCTCATTTTTCACATAAGCCACTTTTCAGCCTTAGGCGACTGTACAGTGCAAAAACAGGCTGCTCTCGCTCTGAAACGCTCATTTTTCACATAACCCACTTTTCAGCCTTATAGGTGACAGTACAGTGCAAAAACAGCCTCCTCTCGCTCTGAAACGCTCATTTTTGACATAAGCCACTTTTCACCTTTAATGAATGAAATTCCAGGTAAAAACTCCTTTGCCATGAAGAAGATCCAAATTCAACCAGTTCAGGCTAGTAAACCTGTTTGAAAGACCTTTTTTCAGTGAAATGCAGCTTAGTGCAAAAACAGGCTGCTCTCGCTCTGAAACGCTCATTTTTCACATAAGCCACTTTTCAGCCTTCGGCGACTGTACAGTGCTAAAACAGCCTCCTATCGCTCTGAAACGCTCATTTTTGACATAAGCCACTTTTCAGCCTTAATGAATGAAATTCCAGGTAAAAACTCCTTTGCCATGAAGAAGATCCAAATTCAACCAGTTCAGGCTAGTAAACCTGTTTGAAAGACCTTTTTTCAGTGAAATGCAGCTTAGTGCAAAAACAGGCTGCTCTCGCTCTGAAACGCTCATTTTTCACATAAGCCACTTTTCAGCCTTAGGCGACTGTACAGTGCAAAAACAGGCTGGTCTCGCTCTGAAACGCTCATTTTTCACATAACCCACTTTTCAGCCTTAATGAATGAAATTCCAGGTAAAAACTCCTTTGCCATGAAGAAGATCCAAATTCAACCAGTTCAGGCTAGTAAACCTGTTTGAAAGACCTTTTTTCAGTGAAATGCAGCTTAGTGCAAAAACAGGCTGCTCTCGCTCTGAAACGCTCATTTTTCACATAAGCCACTTTTCAGCCTTAATGAATTAAATTCCAGGTAAAAACTCCTTTGCCATGAAGAAGATCCAAATTCAACCAGTTCAGGCTAGTAAACCTGTTTGAAAGACCTTTTTTCAGTGAAATGCAGCTTAGTGCAAAAACAGGCTGCTCTCGCTCTGAAACGCTCATTTTTCACATAAGCCACTTTTCAGCCTTAGGCGACTGTACAGTGCAAAAACAGGCTGCTCTCGCTCTGAAACGCTCATTTTTCACATAAGCCACTTTTCAGCCTTAGGCGACTGTACAGTGCTAAAACAGCCTCCTATCGCTCTGAAACGCTCATTTTTGACATAACCCACTTTTCAGCCTTAATGAATTAAATTCCAGGTAAAAACTCCTTTGCCATGAAGAAGATCCAAATTCAACAAGTTCAGGCTAGTAAACCTGTTTGAAAGACCTTTTTTCAGTGAAATGCAGCTTAGTGCAAAAACAGGCTGCTCTCGCTCTGAAACGCTCATTTTTCACATAAGCCACTTTTCAGCGCTAAAACAGCCTCCAATCGCTCTGAAACGCTCATTTTTCACATAAGCCACTTTTCAGCCTTAGGCGACTGTACAGTGCAAAAACAGGCTGCTCTCGCTCTGAAACGCTCATTTTTCACATAACCCACTTTTCAGCCTTAATGAATGAAATTCCAGGTAAAAACTCCTTTGCCATGAAGAAGATCCAAATTCAACCAGTTCAGGCTAGTAAACCTGTTTGAAAGACCTTTTTTCAGTGAAATGCAGCTTAGTGCAAAAACAGGCTGCTCTCGCTCTGAAACGCTCATTTTTCACATAAGCCACTTTTCAGCGCTAAAACAGCATCCAATCGCTCTGAAACGCTCATTTTTCACATAACCCTCTTTTCAGCCTTAATGAATGAAATTCCAGGTAAAAACTCATTTGCCATGAAGAAGATCCAAATTCAACCAGTTCAGGCTAGTAAACCTGTTTGAAAGACCTTTTTTCAGTGAAATGCAGCTTAGTGCAAAAACAGGCTGCTCTCGCTCTGAAACGCTCATTTTTCACATAAGCCACTTTTCAGCCCTAAAACAGCCTCCAATCGCTCTGAAACGCTCATTTTTGACATAAGCCACTTTTCAGCCTTAGGCGACTGTACAGTGCAAAAACAGGCTGCTCTCGCTCTGAAACGCTCATTTTTCACATAACCCACTTTTCAGCCTTAATGAATTAAATTCCAGGTAAAAACTCCTTTGCCATGAAGAAGATCCAAATTCAACCAGTTCAGGCTAGTAAACCTGTTTGAAAGACCTTTTTTCAGTGAAATGCAGCTTAGTGCAAAAACAGGCTGCTCTCGCTCTGAAACGCTCATTTTTCACATAAGCCACTTTTCAGCCTTAGGCGACTGTACAGTGCAAAAACAGGCTGCTCTCGCTCTGAAACGCTCATTTTTCACATAACCCACTTTTCAGCCTTATAGGTGACAGTACAGTGCAAAAACAGCCTCCTCTCGCTCTGAAACGCTCATTTTTGACATAAGCCACTTTTCACCTTTAATGAATGAAATTCCAGGTAAAAACTCCTTTGCCATGAAGAAGATCCAAATTCAACCAGTTCAGGCTAGTAAACCTGTTTGAAAGACCTTTTTTCAGTGAAATGCAGCTTAGTGCAAAAACAGGCTGCTCTCGCTCTGAAACGCTCATTTTTCACATAAGCCACTTTTCAGCCTTAGGCGACTGTACAGTGCAAAAACAGGCTGCTCTCGCTCTGAAACGCTCATTTTTCACATAACCCACTTTTCAGCCTTAATGAATTAAATTCCAGGTAAAAACTCCTTTGCCATGAAGAAGATCCAAATTCAACCAGTTCAGGCTAGTAAACCTGTTTGAAAGACCTTTTTTCAGTGAAATGCAGCTTAGTGCAAAAACAGGCTGCTCTCGCTCTGAAACGCTCATTTTTCACATAAGCCACTTTTCAGCCTTAGGCGACTGTACAGTGCAAAAACAGGCTGCTCTCGCTCTGAAACGCTCATTTTTCACATAACCCACTTTTCAGCCTTATAGGTGACAGTACAGTGCAAAAACAGCCTCCTCTCGCTCTGAAACGCTCATTTTTGACATAAGCCACTTTTCACCTTTAATGAATGAAATTCCAGGTAAAAACTCCTTTGCCATGAAGAAGATCCAAATTCAACCAGTTCAGGCTAGTAAACCTGTTTGAAAGACCTTTTTTCAGTGAAATGCAGCTTAGTCCAAAAACAGGCTGCTCTCGCTCTGAAACGCTCATTTTTCACACTAGCCACTTTTCAGCCTTAGGCGACTGTACAGTGCAAAAACAGGCTGCTCTCGCTCTGAAACGCTCATTTTTCACATAAGCCACTTTTCAGCGCTAAAACATCCTCCAATCGCTCTGAAACGCTCATTTTTGACATAAGCCACTTTTCACCTCTAATGAATGAAATTCCAGGTAAAAACTCCTTTGCCATGAAGAAGATCCAAATTCAACCAGTTCAGGCTAGTAAACCTGTTTGAAAGACCTTTTTTCAGTGAAATGCAGCTTAGTGCAAAAACAGGCTGCTCTCGCTCTGAAACGCTCATTTTTCACATAAGCCACTTTTCAGCCTTAGGCGACTGTACAGTGCAAAAACAGGCTGCTCTCGCTCTGAAACGCTCATTTTTCACATAACCCACTTTTCAGCCTTAATGAATTAAATTCCAGGTAAAAACTCCTTTGCCATGAAGAAGATCCAAATTCAACCAGTTCAGGCTAGTAAACCTGTTTGAAAGACCTTTTTTCAGTGAAATGCAGCTTAGTGCAAAAACAGGCTGCTCTCGCTCTGAAACGCTCATTTTTCACATAAGCCACTTTTCAGCCTTAGGCGACTGTACAGTGCAAAAACAGGCTGCTCTCGCTCTGAAACGCTCATTTTTCACATAACCCACTTTTCAGCCTTATAGGTGACAGTACAGTGCAAAAACAGCCTCCTCTCGCTCTGAAACGCTCATTTTTGACATAAGCCACTTTTCACCTTTAATGAATGAAATTCCAGGTAAAAACTCCTTTGCCATGAAGAAGATCCAAATTCAACCAGTTCAGGCTAGTAAACCTGTTTGAAAGACCTTTTTTCAGTGAAATGCAGCTTAGTCCAAAAACAGGCTGCTCTCGCTCTGAAACGCTCATTTTTCACACTAGCCACTTTTCAGCCTTAGGCGACTGTACAGTGCAAAAACAGGCTGCTCTCGCTCTGAAACGCTCATTTTTCACATAAGCCACTTTTCAGCGCTAAAACATCCTCCAATCGCTCTGAAACGCTCATTTTTGACATAAGCCACTTTTCACCTCTAATGAATGAAATTCCAGGTAAAAACTCCTTTGCCATGAAGAAGATCCAAATTCAACCAGTTCAGGCTAGTAAACCTGTTTGAAAGACCTTTTTTCAGTGAAATGCAGCTTAGTGCAAAAACAGGCTGCTCTCGCTCTGAAACGCTCATTTTTCACATAAGCCACTTTTCAGCCTTAGGCGACTGTACAGTGCAAAAACAGGCTGCTCTCGCTCTGAAACGCTCATTTTTCACATAACCCACTTTTCAGCCTTAATGAATTAAATTCCAGGTAAAAACTCCTTTGCCATGAAGAAGATCCAAATTCAACCAGTTCAGGCTAGTAAACCTGTTTGAAAGACCTTTTTTCAGTGAAATGCAGCTTAGTGCAAAAACAGGCTGCTCTCGCTCTGAAACGCTCATTTTTCACATAAGCCACTTTTCAGCGCTAAAACAGCCTCCAATCGCTCTGAAACGCTCATTTTTGACATAAGCCACTTTTCACCTTTAATGAATGAAATTCCAGGTAAAAACTCCTTTGCCATGAAGAAGATCCAAATTCAACCAGTTCAGGCTAGTAAACCTGTTTGAAAGACCTTTTTTCAGTGAAATGCAGCTTAGTGCAAAAACAGGCTGCTCTCGCTCTGAAACGCTCATTTTTCACATAAGCCACTTTTCAGCGCTAAAACAGCCTCCAATCGCTCTGAAACGCTCATTTTTGACATAGGCCACTTTTCACCTTTAATGAATGAAATTCCAGGTAAAAACTCCTTTGCCATGAAGAAGATCCAAATTCAACCAGTTCAGGCTAGTAAACCTGTTTGAAAGACCTTTTTTCAGTGAAATGCAGCTTAGTGCAAAAACAGGCTGCTCTCGCTCTGAAACGCTCATTTTTCACATAAGCCACTTTTCAGCCTTAGGCGACTGTACAGTGCAAAAACAGGCTGCTCTCGCTCTGAAACGCTCATTTTTCACATAACCCACTTTTCAGCCTTAATGAATTAAATTCCAGGTAAAAACTCCTTTGCCATGAAGAAGATCCAAATTCAACCAGTTCAGGCTAGTAAACCTGTTTGAAAGACCTTTTTTCAGTGAAATGCAGCTTAGTGCAAAAACAGGCTGCTCTCGCTCTGAAACGCTCATTTTTCACATAAGCCACTTTTCAGCGCTAAAACAGCCTCCAATCGCTCTGAAACGCTCATTTTTGACATAAGCCACTTTTCACCTTTAATGAATGAAATTCCAGGTAAAAACTCCTTTGCCATGAAGAAGATCCAAATTCAACCAGTTCAGGCTAGTAAACCTGTTTGAAAGACCTTTTTTCAGTGAAATGCAGCTTAGTGCAAAAACAGGCTGCTCTCGCTCTGAAACGCTCATTTTTCACATAAGCCACTTTTCAGCGCTAAAACAGCCTCCAATCGCTCTGAAACGCTCATTTTTGACATAAGCCACTTTTCACCTTTAATGAATGAAATTCCAGGTAAAAACTCCTTTGCCATGAAGAAGATCCAAATTCAACCAGTTCAGGCTAGTAAACCTGTTTGAAAGACCTTTTTTCAGTGAAATGCAGCTTAGTGCAAAAACAGGCTGCTCTCGCTCTGAAACGCTCATTTTTCACATAAGCCACTTTTCAGCGCTAAAACAGCCTCCAATCGCTCTGAAACGCTCATTTTTGACATAACCCACTTTTCAGCCTTAATGAATTAAATTCCAGGTAAAAACTCCTTTGCCATGAAGAAGATCCAAATTCAACCAGTTCAGGCTAGTAAACCTGTCTGAAAGACCTTTTTTCAGTGAAATGCAGCTTAGTGCAAAAACAGGCTGCTCTCGCTCTGAAACGCTCATTTTTCACACTAGCCACTTTTCAGCCTTAGGCGACTGTACAGTGCAAAAACAGGCTGCTCTCGCTCTGAAACGCTCATTTTTCACATAAGCCACTTTTCAGCGCTAAAACAGCCTCCAATCGCTCTGAAACGCTCATTATTGACATAAGCCACTTTTCACCTTTAATGAATGAAATTCCAGGTAAAAACTCCTTTGCCATGAAGAAGATCCAAATTCAACCAGTTCAGGCTAGTAAACCTGTTTGAAAGACCTTTTTTCAGTGAAATGCAGCTTAGTGCAAAAACAGGCTGCTCTCGCTCTGAAACGCTCATTTTTCACATAAGCCACTTTTCAGCGCTAAAACAGCCTCCAATCGCTCTGAAACGCTCATTTTTGACATAAGCCACTTTTCACCTTTAATGAATGAAATTCCAGGTAAAAACTCCTTTGCCATGAAGAAGATCCAAATTCAACCAGTTCAGGCTAGTAAACCTGTTTGAAAGACCTTTTTTCAGTGAAATGCAGCTTAGTGCAAAAACAGGCTGCTCTCGCTCTGAAACGCTCATTTTTCACATAAGCCACTTTTCAGCCTTAGGCGACTGTACAGTGCAAAAACAGGCTGCTCTCGCTCTGAAACGCTCATTTTTGACATAACCCACTTTTCAGCCTTAATGAATTAAATTCCAGGTAAAAACTCCTTTGCCATGAAGAAGATCCAAATTCAACAAGTTCAGGCTAGTAAACCTGTTTGAAAGACCTTTTTTCAGTGAAATGCAGCTTAGTGCAAAAACAGGCTGCTCTCGCTCTGAAACGCTAATTTTTCACATAAGCCACTTTTCAGCGCTAAAACAGCCTCCAATCGCTCTGAAACGCTCATTTTTCACATAAGCCACTTTTCACCTTTAATGAATGAAATTCCAGGTAAAAACTCCTTTGCCATGAAGAAGATCCAAATTCAACCAGTTCAGGCTAGTAAACCTGTTTGAAAGACCTTTTTTCAGTGAAATGCAGCTTAGTGCAAAAACAGGCTGCTCTCGCTCTGAAACGCTCATTTTTCACATAAGCCACTTTTCAGCCTTAGGCGACTGTACAGTGCAAAAACAGGCTGCTCTCGCTCTGAAACGCTCATTTTTCACATAAGCCACTTTTCAGCCTTAGGCGACTGTACAGTGCAAAAACAGGCTGCTCTCGCTCTGAAACGCTCATTTTTCACATAACCCACTTTTCAGCCTTAATGAATGAAATTCCAGGTAAAAACTCCTTTGCCATGAAGAAGATCCAAATTCAACCAGTTCAGGCTAGTAAACCTGTTTGAAAGACCTTTTTTCAGTGAAATGCAGCTTAGTGCAAAAACAGGCTGCTCTCGCTCTGAAACGCTCATTTTTCACATAAGCCACTTTTCAGCCCTAAAACAGCCTCCAATCGCTCTGAAACGCTCATTTTTGACATAAGCCACTTTTCAGCCTTAGGCGACTGTACAGTGCAAAAACAGGCTGCTCTCGCTCTGAAACGCTCATTTTTCACATAACCCACTTTTCAGCCTTAATGAATTAAATTCCAGGTAAAAACTCCTTTGCCATGAAGAAGATCCAAATTCAACCAGTTCAGGCTAGTAAACCTGTTTGAAAGACCTTTTTTCAGTGAAATGCAGCTTAGTGCAAAAACAGGCTGCTCTCGCTCTGAAACGCTCATTTTTCACATAAGCCACTTTTCAGCCTTAGGCGACTGTACAGTGCAAAAACAGGCTGCTCTCGCTCTGAAACGCTCATTTTTCACATAACCCACTTTTCAGCCTTATAGGTGACAGTACAGTGCAAAAACAGCCTCCTCTCGCTCTGAAACGCTCATTTTTGACATAAGCCACTTTTCACCTTTAATGAATGAAATTCCAGGTAAAAACTCCTTTGCCATGAAGAAGATCCAAATTCAACCAGTTCAGGCTAGTAAACCTGTTTGAAAGACCTTTTTTCAGTGAAATGCAGCTTAGTCCAAAAACAGGCTGCTCTCGCTCTGAAACGCTCATTTTTCACACTAGCCACTTTTCAGCCTTAGGCGACTGTACAGTGCAAAAACAGGCTGCTCTCGCTCTGAAACGCTCATTTTTCACATAAGCCACTTTTCAGCGCTAAAACATCCTCCAATCGCTCTGAAACGCTCATTTTTGACATAAGCCACTTTTCACCTCTAATGAATGAAATTCCAGGTAAAAACTCCTTTGCCATGAAGAAGATCCAAATTCAACCAGTTCAGGCTAGTAAACCTGTTTGAAAGACCTTTTTTCAGTGAAATGCAGCTTAGTGCAAAAACAGGCTGCTCTCGCTCTGAAACGCTCATTTTTCACATAAGCCACTTTTCAGCCTTAGGCGACTGTACAGTGCAAAAACAGGCTGCTCTCGCTCTGAAACGCTCATTTTTCACATAACCCACTTTTCAGCCTTAATGAATTAAATTCCAGGTAAAAACTCCTTTGCCATGAAGAAGATCCAAATTCAACCAGTTCAGGCTAGTAAACCTGTTTGAAAGACCTTTTTTCAGTGAAATGCAGCTTAGTGCAAAAACAGGCTGCTCTCGCTCTGAAACGCTCATTTTTCACATAAGCCACTTTTCAGCCTTAGGCGACTGTACAGTGCAAAAACAGGCTGCTCTCGCTCTGAAACGCTCATTTTTCACATAACCCACTTTTCAGCCTTATAGGTGACAGTACAGTGCAAAAACAGCCTCCTCTCGCTCTGAAACGCTCATTTTTGACATAAGCCACTTTTCACCTTTAATGAATGAAATTCCAGGTAAAAACTCCTTTGCCATGAAGAAGATCCAAATTCAACCAGTTCAGGCTAGTAAACCTGTTTGAAAGACCTTTTTTCAGTGAAATGCAGCTTAGTCCAAAAACAGGCTGCTCTCGCTCTGAAACGCTCATTTTTCACACTAGCCACTTTTCAGCCTTAGGCGACTGTACAGTGCAAAAACAGGCTGCTCTCGCTCTGAAACGCTCATTTTTCACATAAGCCACTTTTCAGCGCTAAAACAGCCTCCAATCGCTCTGAAGGGCTCATTATTGACATAAGCCACTTTTCACCTTTAATGAATGAAATTCCAGGTAAAAACTCCTTTGCCATGAAGAAGATCCAAATTCAACCAGTTCAGGCTAGTAAACCTGTTTGAAAGACCTTTTTTCAGTGAAATGCAGCTTAGTGCAAAAACAGGCTGCTCTCGCTCTGAAACGCTCATTTTTCACATAAGCCACTTTTCAGCGCTAAAACAGCCTCCAATCGCTCTGAAACGCTCATTTTTGACATAAGCCACTTTTCACCTTTAATGAATGAAATTCCAGGTAAAAACTCCTTTGCCATGAAGAAGATCCAAATTCAACCAGTTCAGGCTAGTAAACCTGTTTGAAAGACCTTTTTTCAGTGAAATGCAGCTTAGTGCAAAAACAGGCTGCTCTCGCTCTGAAACGCTCATTTTTCACATAAGCCACTTTTCAGCCTTAGGCGACTGTACAGTGCAAAAACAGGCTGCTCTCGCTCTGAAACGCTCATTTTTGACATAACCCACTTTTCAGCCTTAATGAATTAAATTCCAGGTAAAAACTCCTTTGCCATGAAGAAGATCCAAATTCAACAAGTTCAGGCTAGTAAACCTGTTTGAAAGACCTTTTTTCAGTGAAATGCAGCTTAGTGCAAAAACAGGCTGCTCTCGCTCTGAAACGCTCATTTTTCACATAAGCCACTTTTCAGCGCTAAAACAGCCTCCAATCGCTCTGAAACGCTCATTTTTCACATAAGCCACTTTTCACCTTTAATGAATGAAATTCCAGGTAAAAACTCCTTTGCCATGAAGAAGATCCAAATTCAACCAGTTCAGGCTAGTAAACCTGTTTGAAAGACCTTTTTTCAGTGAAATGCAGCTTAGTGCAAAAACAGGCTGCTCTCGCTCTGAAACGCTCATTTTTCACATAAGCCACTTTTCAGCGCTAAAACAGCATCCAATCGCTCTGAAACGCTCATTTTTCACATAACCCTCTTTTCAGCCTTAATGAATGAAATTCCAGGTAAAAACTCATTTGCCATGAAGAAGATCCAAATTCAACCAGTTCAGGCTAGTAAACCTGTTTGAAAGACCTTTTTTCAGTGAAATGCAGCTTAGTGCAAAAACAGGCTGCTCTCGCTCTGAAACGCTCATTTTTCACATAAGCCACTTTTCAGCCTTAGGCGACTGTACAGTGCAAAAACAGGCTGCTCTCGCTCTGAAACGCTCATTTTTCACATAAGCCACTTTTCAGCCTTAGGCGACTGTACAGTGCAAAAACAGGCTGCTCTCGCTCTGAAACGCTCATTTTTCACATAACCCACTTTTCAGCCTTAATGAATGAAATTCCAGGTAAAAACTCCTTTGCCATGAAGAAGATCCAAATTCAACCAGTTCAGGCTAGTAAACCTGTTTGAAAGACCTTTTTTCAGTGAAATGCAGCTTAGTGCAAAAACAGGCTGCTCTCGCTCTGAAACGCTCATTTTTCACATAAGCCACTTTTCAGCCCTAAAACAGCCTCCAATCGCTCTGAAACGCTCATTTTTGACATAAGCCACTTTTCAGCCTTAGGCGACTGTACAGTGCAAAAACAGGCTGCTCTCGCTCTGAAACGCTCATTTTTCACATAACCCACTTTTCAGCCTTAATGAATTAAATTCCAGGTAAAAACTCCTTTGCCATGAAGAAGATCCAAATTCAACCAGTTCAGGCTAGTAAACCTGTTTGAAAGACCTTTTTTCAGTGAAATGCAGCTTAGTGCAAAAACAGGCTGCTCTCGCTCTGAAACGCTCATTTTTCACATAAGCCACTTTTCAGCCTTAGGCGACTGTACAGTGCAAAAACAGGCTGCTCTCGCTCTGAAACGCTCATTTTTCACATAACCCACTTTTCAGCCTTATAGGTGACAGTACAGTGCAAAAACAGCCTCCTCTCGCTCTGAAACGCTCATTTTTGACATAAGCCACTTTTCACCTTTAATGAATGAAATTCCAGGTAAAAACTCCTTTGCCATGAAGAAGATCCAAATTCAACCAGTTCAGGCAAGTAAACCTGTTTGAAAGACCTTTTTTCAGTGAAATGCAGCTTAGTCCAAAAACAGGCTGCTCTCGCTCTGAAACGCTCATTTTTCACACTAGCCACTTTTCAGCCTTAGGCGACTGTACAGTGCAAAAACAGGCTGCTCTCGCTCTGAAACGCTCATTTTTCACATAAGCCACTTTTCAGCGCTAAAACATCCTCCAATCGCTCTGAAACGCTCATTTTTGACATAAGCCACTTTTCACCTCTAATGAATGAAATTCCAGGTAAAAACTCCTTTGCCATGAAGAAGATCCAAATTCAACCAGTTCAGGCTAGTAAACCTGTTTGAAAGACCTTTTTTCAGTGAAATGCAGCTTAGTGCAAAAACAGGCTGCTCTCGCTCTGAAACGCTCATTTTTCACATAAGCCACTTTTCAGCCTTAGGCGACTGTACAGTGCAAAAACAGGCTGCTCTCGCTCTGAAACGCTCATTTTTCACATAACCCACTTTTCAGCCTTAATGAATTAAATTCCAGGTAAAAACTCCTTTGCCATGAAGAAGATCCAAATTCAACCAGTTCAGGCTAGTAAACCTGTTTGAAAGACCTTTTTTCAGTGAAATGCAGCTTAGTGCAAAAACAGGCTGCTCTCGCTCTGAAACGCTCATTTTTCACATAAGCCACTTTTCAGCCTTAGGCGACTGTACAGTGCAAAAACAGGCTGCTCTCGCTCTGAAACGCTCATTTTTCACATAACCCACTTTTCAGCCTTAATGAATTAAATTCCAGGTAAAAACTCCTTTGCCATGAAGAAGATCCAAATTCAACCAGTTCAGGCTAGTAAACCTGTTTGAAAGACCTTTTTTCAGTGAAATGCAGCTTAGTGCAAAAACAGGCTGCTCTCGCTCTGAAACGCTCATTTTTCACATAAGCCACTTTTCAGCCTTAGGCGACTGTACAGTGCTAAAACAGCCTCCAATCGCTCTGAAACGCTCATTTTTGACATAAGCCACTTTTCACCTTTAATGAATGAAATTCCAGGTAAAAACTCCTTTGCCATGAAGAAGATCCAAATGCAACCAGTTCAGGCTAGTAAACCTGTTTGAAAGACCTTTTTTCAGTGAAATGCAGCTTAGTGCAAAAACAGGCTGCTCTCGCTCTGAAACGCTCATTTTTCACATAAGCCACTTTTCAGCGCTAAAACAGCCTCCAATCGCTCTGAAACGCTCATTATAGACATAAGCCACTTTTCACCTTTAATGAATGAAATTCCAGGTAAAAACTCCTTTGCCATGAAGAAGATCCAAATTCAACCAGTTCAGGCTAGTAAACCTGTTTGAAAGACCTTTTTTCAGTGAAATGCAGCTTAGTGCAAAAACAGGCTGCTCTCGCTCTGAAACGCTCATTTTTCACATAAGCCACTTTTCAGCGCTAAAACAGCCTCCAATCGCTCTGAAACGCTCATTTTTCACATAAGCCACTTTTCAGCCTTAGGCGACTGTACAGTGCAAAAACAGGCTGCTCTCGCTCTGAAACGCTCATTTTTCACATAACCCACTTTTCAGCCTTAATGAATGAAATTCCAGGTAAAAACTCCTTTGCCATGAAGAAGATCCAAATTCAACCAGTTCAGGCTAGTAAACCTGTTTGAAAGACCTTTTTTCAGTGAAATGCAGCTTAGTGCAAAAACAGGCTGCTCTCGCTCTGAAACGCTCATTTTTCACATAAGCCACTTTTCAGCCTTAGGCGACTGTACAGTGCTAAAACAGCCTCCAATCGCTCTGAAACGCTCATTTTTGACATAAGCCACTTTTCACCTTTAATGAATGAAATTCCAGGTAAAAACTCCTTTGCCATGAAGAAGATCCAAATTCAACCAGTTCAGGCTAGTAAACCTGTTTGAAAGACCTTTTTTCAGTGAAATGCAGCTTAGTGCAAAAACAGGCTGCTCTCGCTCTGAAACGCTCATTTTTCACATAAGCCACTTTTCAGCGCTAAAACAGCCTCCAATCGCTCTGAAACGCTCATTTTTGACATAAGCCACTTTTCACCTTTAATGAATGAAATTCCAGGTAAAAACTCCTTTGCCATGAAGAAGATCCAAATTCAACCAGTTCAGGCTAGTAAACCTGTTTGAAAGACCTTTTTTCAGTGAAATGCAGCTTAGTGCAAAAACAGGCTGCTCTCGCTCTGAAACGCTCATTTTTCACATAAGCCACTTTTCAGCGCTAAAACAGCCTCCAATCGCTCTGAAACGCTCATTTTTGACATAACCCACTTTTCAGCCTTAATGAATTAAATTCCAGGTAAAAACTCATTTGCCATGAAGAAGATCCAAATTCAACCAGTTCAGGCTAGTAAACCTGTTTGAAAGACCTTTTTTCAGTGAAATGCAGCTTAGTGCAAAAACAGGCTGCTCTCGCTCTGAAACGCTCATTTTTCACATAAGCCACTTTTCAGCGCTAAAACAGCCTCCAATCGCTCTGAAACGCTCATTTTTCACATAAGCCACTTTTCAGCCTTAGGCGACTGTACAGTGCAAAAACAGGCTGCTCTCGCTCTGAAACGCTCATTTTTCACATAACCCACTTTTCAGCCTTAATGAATGAAATTCCAGGTAAAAACTCCTTTGCCATGAAGAAGATCCAAATTCAACCAGTTCAGGCTAGTAAACCTGTTTGAAAGACCTTTTTTCAGTGAAATGCAGCTTAGTGCAAAAACAGGCTGCTCTCGCTCTGAAACGCTCATTTTTCACATAAGCCACTTTTCAGCCTTAGGCGACTGTACAGTGCTAAAACAGCCTCCAATCGCTCTGAAACGCTCATTTTTGACATAAGCCACTTTTCACCTTTAATGAATGAAATTCCAGGTAAAAACTCCTTTGCCATGAAGAAGATCCAAATTCAACCAGTTCAGGCTAGTAAACCTGTTTGAAAGACCTTTTTTCAGTGAAATGCAGCTTAGTGCAAAAACAGGCTGCTCTCGCTCTGAAACGCTCATTTTTCACATAAGCCACTTTTCAGCGCTAAAACAGCCTCCAATCGCTCTGAAACGCTCATTTTTGACATAAGCCACTTTTCACCTTTAATGAATGAAATTCCAGGTAAAAACTCCTTTGCCATGAAGAAGATCCAAATTCAACCAGTTCAGGCTAGTAAACCTGTTTGAAAGACCTTTTTTCAGTGAAATGCAGCTTAGTGCAAAAACAGGCTGCTCTCGCTCTGAAACGCTCATTTTTCACATAAGCCACTTTTCAGCCTTAGGCGACTGTACAGTGCAAAAACAGGCTGCTCTCGCTCTGAAACGCTCATTTTTCACATAACCCACTTTTCAGCCTTATAGGTGACAGTACAGTGCAAAAACAGCCTCCTCTCGCTCTGAAACGCTCATTTTTGACATAAGCCACTTTTCACCTTTAATGAATGAAATTCCAGGTAAAAACTCCTTTGCCATGAAGAAGATCCAAATTCAACCAGTTCAGGCTAGTAAACCTGTTTGAAAGACCTTTTTTCAGTGAAATGCAGCTTAGTCCAAAAACAGGCTGCTCTCGCTCTGAAACGCTCATTTTTCACACTAGCCACTTTTCAGCCTTAGGCGACTGTACAGTGCAAAAACAGGCTGCTCTCGCTCTGAAACGCTCATTTTTCACATAAGCCACTTTTCAGCGCTAAAACAGCCTCCAATCGCTCTGAAGGGCTCATTATTGACATAAGCCACTTTTCACCTTTAATGAATGAAATTCCAGGTAAAAACTCCTTTGCCATGAAGAAGATCCAAATTCAACCAGTTCAGGCTAGTAAACCTGTTTGAAAGACCTTTTTTCAGTGAAATGCAGCTTAGTGCAAAAACAGGCTGCTCTCGCTCTGAAACGCTCATTTTTCACATAAGCCACTTTTCAGCGCTAAAACAGCCTCCAATCGCTCTGAAACGCTCATTTTTGACATAAGCCACTTTTCACCTTTAATGAATGAAATTCCAGGTAAAAACTCCTTTGCCATGAAGAAGATCCAAATTCAACCAGTTCAGGCTAGTAAACCTGTTTGAAAGACCTTTTTTCAGTGAAATGCAGCTTAGTGCAAAAACAGGCTGCTCTCGCTCTGAAACGCTCATTTTTCACATAAGCCACTTTTCAGCCTTAGGCGACTGTACAGTGCAAAAACAGGCTGCTCTCGCTCTGAAACGCTCATTTTTGACATAACCCACTTTTCAGCCTTAATGAATTAAATTCCAGGTAAAAACTCCTTTGCCATGAAGAAGATCCAAATTCAACAAGTTCAGGCTAGTAAACCTGTTTGAAAGACCTTTTTTCAGTGAAATGCAGCTTAGTGCAAAAACAGGCTGCTCTCGCTCTGAAACGCTCATTTTTCACATAAGCCACTTTTCAGCGCTAAAACAGCCTCCAATCGCTCTGAAACGCTCATTTTTCACATAAGCCACTTTTCACCTTTAATGAATGAAATTCCAGGTAAAAACTCCTTTGCCATGAAGAAGATCCAAATTCAACCAGTTCAGGCTAGTAAACCTGTTTGAAAGACCTTTTTTCAGTGAAATGCAGCTTAGTGCAAAAACAGGCTGCTCTCGCTCTGAAACGCTCATTTTTCACATAAGCCACTTTTCAGCGCTAAAACAGCATCCAATCGCTCTGAAACGCTCATTTTTCACATAACCCTCTTTTCAGCCTTAATGAATGAAATTCCAGGTAAAAACTCATTTGCCATGAAGAAGATCCAAATTCAACCAGTTCAGGCTAGTAAACCTGTTTGAAAGACCTTTTTTCAGTGAAATGCAGCTTAGTGCAAAAACAGGCTGCTCTCGCTCTGAAACGCTCATTTTTCACATAAGCCACTTTTCAGCCTTAGGCGACTGTACAGTGCAAAAACAGGCTGCTCTCGCTCTGAAACGCTCATTTTTCACATAAGCCACTTTTCAGCCTTAGGCGACTGTACAGTGCAAAAACAGGCTGCTCTCGCTCTGAAACGCTCATTTTTCACATAACCCACTTTTCAGCCTTAATGAATGAAATTCCAGGTAAAAACTCCTTTGCCATGAAGAAGATCCAAATTCAACCAGTTCAGGCTAGTAAACCTGTTTGAAAGACCTTTTTTCAGTGAAATGCAGCTTAGTGCAAAAACAGGCTGCTCTCGCTCTGAAACGCTCATTTTTCACATAAGCCACTTTTCAGCCCTAAAACAGCCTCCAATCGCTCTGAAACGCTCATTTTTGACATAAGCCACTTTTCAGCCTTAGGCGACTGTACAGTGCAAAAACAGGCTGCTCTCGCTCTGAAACGCTCATTTTTCACATAACCCACTTTTCAGCCTTAATGAATTAAATTCCAGGTAAAAACTCCTTTGCCATGAAGAAGATCCAAATTCAACCAGTTCAGGCTAGTAAACCTGTTTGAAAGACCTTTTTTCAGTGAAATGCAGCTTAGTGCAAAAACAGGCTGCTCTCGCTCTGAAACGCTCATTTTTCACATAAGCCACTTTTCAGCCTTAGGCGACTGTACAGTGCAAAAACAGGCTGCTCTCGCTCTGAAACGCTCATTTTTCACATAACCCACTTTTCAGCCTTATAGGTGACAGTACAGTGCAAAAACAGCCTCCTCTCGCTCTGAAACGCTCATTTTTGACATAAGCCACTTTTCACCTTTAATGAATGAAATTCCAGGTAAAAACTCCTTTGCCATGAAGAAGATCCAAATTCAACCAGTTCAGGCAAGTAAACCTGTTTGAAAGACCTTTTTTCAGTGAAATGCAGCTTAGTCCAAAAACAGGCTGCTCTCGCTCTGAAACGCTCATTTTTCACACTAGCCACTTTTCAGCCTTAGGCGACTGTACAGTGCAAAAACAGGCTGCTCTCGCTCTGAAACGCTCATTTTTCACATAAGCCACTTTTCAGCGCTAAAACATCCTCCAATCGCTCTGAAACGCTCATTTTTGACATAAGCCACTTTTCACCTCTAATGAATGAAATTCCAGGTAAAAACTCCTTTGCCATGAAGAAGATCCAAATTCAACCAGTTCAGGCTAGTAAACCTGTTTGAAAGACCTTTTTTCAGTGAAATGCAGCTTAGTGCAAAAACAGGCTGCTCTCGCTCTGAAACGCTCATTTTTCACATAAGCCACTTTTCAGCCTTAGGCGACTGTACAGTGCAAAAACAGGCTGCTCTCGCTCTGAAACGCTCATTTTTCACATAACCCACTTTTCAGCCTTAATGAATTAAATTCCAGGTAAAAACTCCTTTGCCATGAAGAAGATCCAAATTCAACCAGTTCAGGCTAGTAAACCTGTTTGAAAGACCTTTTTTCAGTGAAATGCAGCTTAGTGCAAAAACAGGCTGCTCTCGCTCTGAAACGCTCATTTTTCACATAAGCCACTTTTCAGCCTTAGGCGACTGTACAGTGCAAAAACAGGCTGCTCTCGCTCTGAAACGCTCATTTTTCACATAACCCACTTTTCAGCCTTAATGAATTAAATTCCAGGTAAAAACTCCTTTGCCATGAAGAAGATCCAAATTCAACCAGTTCAGGCTAGTAAACCTGTTTGAAAGACCTTTTTTCAGTGAAATGCAGCTTAGTGCAAAAACAGGCTGCTCTCGCTCTGAAACGCTCATTTTTCACATAAGCCACTTTTCAGCCTTAGGCGACTGTACAGTGCTAAAACAGCCTCCAATCGCTCTGAAACGCTCATTTTTGACATAAGCCACTTTTCACCTTTAATGAATGAAATTCCAGGTAAAAACTCCTTTGCCATGAAGAAGATCCAAATGCAACCAGTTCAGGCTAGTAAACCTGTTTGAAAGACCTTTTTTCAGTGAAATGCAGCTTAGTGCAAAAACAGGCTGCTCTCGCTCTGAAACGCTCATTTTTCACATAAGCCACTTTTCAGCGCTAAAACAGCCTCCAATCGCTCTGAAACGCTCATTATAGACATAAGCCACTTTTCACCTTTAATGAATGAAATTCCAGGTAAAAACTCCTTTGCCATGAAGAAGATCCAAATTCAACCAGTTCAGGCTAGTAAACCTGTTTGAAAGACCTTTTTTCAGTGAAATGCAGCTTAGTGCAAAAACAGGCTGCTCTCGCTCTGAAACGCTCATTTTTCACATAAGCCACTTTTCAGCGCTAAAACAGCCTCCAATCGCTCTGAAACGCTCATTTTTCACATAAGCCACTTTTCAGCCTTAGGCGACTGTACAGTGCAAAAACAGGCTGCTCTCGCTCTGAAACGCTCATTTTTCACATAACCCACTTTTCAGCCTTAATGAATGAAATTCCAGGTAAAAACTCCTTTGCCATGAAGAAGATCCAAATTCAACCAGTTCAGGCTAGTAAACCTGTTTGAAAGACCTTTTTTCAGTGAAATGCAGCTTAGTGCAAAAACAGGCTGCTCTCGCTCTGAAACGCTCATTTTTCACATAAGCCACTTTTCAGCCTTAGGCGACTGTACAGTGCTAAAACAGCCTCCAATCGCTCTGAAACGCTCATTTTTGACATAAGCCACTTTTCACCTTTAATGAATGAAATTCCAGGTAAAAACTCCTTTGCCATGAAGAAGATCCAAATTCAACCAGTTCAGGCTAGTAAACCTGTTTGAAAGACCTTTTTTCAGTGAAATGCAGCTTAGTGCAAAAACAGGCTGCTCTCGCTCTGAAACGCTCATTTTTCACATAAGCCACTTTTCAGCGCTAAAACAGCCTCCAATCGCTCTGAAACGCTCATTTTTGACATAAGCCACTTTTCACCTTTAATGAATGAAATTCCAGGTAAAAACTCCTTTGCCATGAAGAAGATCCAAATTCAACCAGTTCAGGCTAGTAAACCTGTTTGAAAGACCTTTTTTCAGTGAAATGCAGCTTAGTGCAAAAACAGGCTGCTCTCGCTCTGAAACGCTCATTTTTCACATAAGCCACTTTTCAGCGCTAAAACAGCCTCCAATCGCTCTGAAACGCTCATTTTTGACATAACCCACTTTTCAGCCTTAATGAATTAAATTCCAGGTAAAAACTCATTTGCCATGAAGAAGATCCAAATTCAACCAGTTCAGGCTAGTAAACCTGTTTGAAAGACCTTTTTTCAGTGAAATGCAGCTTAGTGCAAAAACAGGCTGCTCTCGCTCTGAAACGCTCATTTTTCACATAAGCCACTTTTCAGCGCTAAAACAGCCTCCAATCGCTCTGAAACGCTCATTTTTCACATAAGCCACTTTTCAGCCTTAGGCGACTGTACAGTGCAAAAACAGGCTGCTCTCGCTCTGAAACGCTCATTTTTCACATAACCCACTTTTCAGCCTTAATGAATGAAATTCCAGGTAAAAACTCCTTTGCCATGAAGAAGATCCAAATTCAACCAGTTCAGGCTAGTAAACCTGTTTGAAAGACCTTTTTTCAGTGAAATGCAGCTTAGTGCAAAAACAGGCTGCTCTCGCTCTGAAACGCTCATTTTTCACATAAGCCACTTTTCAGCCTTAGGCGACTGTACAGTGCTAAAACAGCCTCCAATCGCTCTGAAACGCTCATTTTTGACATAAGCCACTTTTCACCTTTAATGAATGAAATTCCAGGTAAAAACTCCTTTGCCATGAAGAAGATCCAAATTCAACCAGTTCAGGCTAGTAAACCTGTTTGAAAGACCTTTTTTCAGTGAAATGCAGCTTAGTGCAAAAACAGGCTGCTCTCGCTCTGAAACGCTCATTTTTCACATAAGCCACTTTTCAGCGCTAAAACAGCCTCCAATCGCTCTGAAACGCTCATTTTTGACATAAGCCACTTTTCACCTTTAATGAATGAAATTCCAGGTAAAAACTCCTTTGCCATGAAGAAGATCCAAATTCAACCAGTTCAGGCTAGTAAACCTGTTTGAAAGACCTTTTTTCAGTGAAATGCAGCTTAGTGCAAAAACAGGCTGCTCTCGCTCTGAAACGCTCATTTTTCACATAAGCCACTTTTCAGCGCTAAAACAGCCTCCAATCGCTCTGAAACGCTCATTTTTGACATAACCCACTTTTCAGCCTTAATGAATTAAATTCCAGGTAAAAACTCATTTGCCATGAAGAAGATCCAAATTCAACCAGTTCAGGCTAGTAAACCTGTTTGAAAGACCTTTTTTCAGTGAAATGCAGCTTAGTGCAAAAACAGGCTGCTCTCGCTCTGAAACGCTCATTTTTCACATAAGCCACTTTTCAGCGCTAAAACAGCCTCCAATCGCTCTGAAACGCTCATTTTTGACATAACCCACTTTTCAGCCTTAATGAATTAAATTCCAGGTAAAAACTCCTTTGCCATGAAGAAGATCCAAATTCAACCAGTTCAGGCTAGTAAACCTGTTTGAAAGACCTTTTTTCAGTGAAATGCAGCTTAGTGCAAAAACAGGCTGCTCTCGCTCTGAAACGCTCATTTTTCACATAAGCCACTTTTCAGCGCTAAAACAGCCTCCAATCGCTCTGAAACGCTCATTTTTGACATAAGCCACTTTTCACCTTTAATGAATGAAATTCCAGGTAAAAACTCCTTTGCCATGAAGAAGATCCAAATTCAACCAGTTCAGGCTAGTAAACCTGTTTGAAAGACCTTTTTTCAGTGAAATGCAGCTTAGTGCAAAAACAGGCTGCTCTCGCTCTGAAACGCTCATTTTTCACATAAGCCACTTTTCAGCGCTAAAACAGCCTCCAATCGCTCTGAAACGCTCATTTTTGACATAACCCACTTTTCAGCCTTAATGAATTAAATTCCAGGTAAAAACTCCTTTGCCATGAAGAAGATCCAAATTCAACCAGTTCAGGCTAGTAAACCTGTTTGAAAGACCTTTTTTCAGTGAAATGCAGCTTAGTGCAAAAACAGGCTGCTCTCGCTCTGAAACGCTCATTTTTCACATAAGCCACTTTTCAGCCTTAGGCGACTGTACAGTGCTAAAACAGCCTCCAATCGCTCTGAAACGCTCATTTTTGACATAAGCCACTTTTCACCTTTAATGAATGAAATTCCAGGTAAAAACTCCTTTGCCATGAAGAAGATCCAAATTCAACCAGTTCAGGCTAGTAAACCTGTTTGAAAGACCTTTTTTCAGTGAAATGCAGCTTAGTGCAAAAACAGGCTGCTCTCGCTCTGAAACGCTCATTTTTCACATAAGCCACTTTTCAGCCTTAGGCGACTGTACAGTGCTAAAACAGCCTCCAATCGCTCTGAAACGCTCATTTTTGACATAAGCCACTTTTCACCTTTAATGAATGAAATTCCAGGTAAAAACTCCTTTGCCATGAAGAAGATCCAAATTCAACCAGTTCAGGCTAGTAAACCTGTTTGAAAGACCTTTTTTCAGTGAAATGCAGCTTAGTGCAAAAACAGGCTGCTCTCGCTCTGAAACGCTCATTTTTCACATAAGCCACTTTTCAGCGCTAAAACAGCCTCCAATCGCTCTGAAACGCTCATTTTTGACATAACCCACTTTTCAGCCTTAATGAATTAAATTCCAGGTAAAAACTCATTTGCCATGAAGAAGATCCAAATTCAACCAGTTCAGGCTAGTAAACCTGTTTGAAAGACCTTTTTTCAGTGAAATGCAGCTTAGTGCAAAAACAGGCTGCTCTCGCTCTGAAAAGCTCATTTTTCACATAAGCCACTTTTCAGCCTTAGGCGACTGTACAGTGCAAAAACAGGCTGCTCTCGCTCTGAAACGCTCATTTTTCACATAAGCCACTTTTCAGCGCTAAAACAGCCTCCAATCGCTCTGAAACGCTCATTATTGACATAAGCCACTTTTCACCTTTAATGAATGAAATTCCAGGTAAAAACTCCTTTGCCATGAAGAAGATCCAAATTCAACCAGTTCAGGCTAGTAAACCTGTTTGAAAGACCTTTTTTCAGTGAAATGCAGCTTAGTGCAAAAACAGGCTGCTCTCGCTCTGAAACGCTCATTTTTCACATAAGCCACTTTTCAGCGCTAAAACAGCCTCCAATCGCTCTGAAACGCTCATTTTTGACATAAGCCACTTTTCACCTTTAATGAATGAAATTCCAGGTAAAAACTCCTTTGCCATGAAGAAGATCCAAATTCAACCAGTTCAGGCTAGTAAACCTGTTTGAAAGACCTTTTTTCAGTGAAATGCAGCTTAGTGCAAAAACAGGCTGCTCTCGCTCTGAAACGCTCATTTTTCACATAAGCCACTTTTCAGCCTTAGGCGACTGTACAGTGCAAAAACAGGCTGCTCTCGCTCTGAAACGCTCATTTTTCACATAACCCACTTTTCAGCCTTAATGAATTAAATTCCAGGTAAAAACTCCTTTGCCATGAAGAAGATCCAAATTCAACCAGTTCAGGCTAGTAAACCTGTTTGAAAGACCTTTTTTCAGTGAAATGCAGCTTAGTGCAAAAACAGGCTGCTCTCGCTCTGAAACGCTCATTTTTCACATAAGCCACTTTTCAGCCTTAGGCGACTGTACAGTGCTAAAACAGCCTCCAATCGCTCTGAAACGCTCATTTTTGACATAAGCCACTTTTCACCTTTAATGAATGAAATTCCAGGTAAAAACTCCTTTGCCATGAAGAAGATCCAAATGCAACCAGTTCAGGCTAGTAAACCTGTTTGAAAGACCTTTTTTCAGTGAAATGCAGCTTAGTGCAAAAACAGGCTGCTCTCGCTCTGAAACGCTCATTTTTCACATAAGCCACTTTTCAGCGCTAAAACAGCCTCCAATCGCTCTGAAACGCTCATTATTGACATAAGCCACTTTTCACCTTTAATGAATGAAATTCCAGGTAAAAACTCCTTTGCCATGAAGAAGATCCAAATTCAACCAGTTCAGGCTAGTAAACCTGTTTGAAAGACCTTTTTTCAGTGAAATGCAGCTTAGTGCAAAAACAGGCTGCTCTCGCTCTGAAACGCTCATTTTTCACATAAGCCACTTTTCAGCGCTAAAACAGCCTCCAATCGCTCTGAAACGCTCATTTTTCACATAAGCCACTTTTCAGCCTTAGGCGACTGTACAGTGCAAAAACAGGCTGCTCTCGCTCTGAAACGCTCATTTTTCACATAACCCACTTTTCAGCCTTAATGAATGAAATTCCAGGTAAAAACTCCTTTGCCATGAAGAAGATCCAAATTCAACCCGTTCAGCTAGTAAACCTGTTTGAAAGACCTTTTTTCAGTGAAATGCAGCTTAGTGCAAAAACAGGCTGCTCTCGCTCTGAAACGCTCATTTTTCACATAAGCCACTTTTCAGCCTTAGGCGACTGTACAGTGCTAAAACAGCCTCCAATCGCTCTGAAACGCTCATTTTTGACATAAGCCACTTTTCACCTTTAATGAATGAAATTCCAGGTAAAAACTCCTTTGCCATGAAGAAGATCCAAATTCAACCAGTTCAGGCTAGTAAACCTGTTTGAAAGACCTTTTTTCAGTGAAATGCAGCTTAGTGCAAAAACAGGCTGCTCTCGCTCTGAAACGCTCATTTTTCACATAAGCCACTTTTCAGCGCTAAAACAGCCTCCAATCGCTCTGAAACGCTCATTTTTGACATAAGCCACTTTTCACCTTTAATGAATGAAATTCCAGGTAAAAACTCCTTTGCCATGAAGAAGATCCAAATTCAACCAGTTCAGGCTAGTAAACCTGTTTGAAAGACCTTTTTCAGTGAAATGCAGCTTAGTGCAAAAACAGGCTGCTCTCGCTCTGAAACGCTCATTTTTCACATAAGCCACTTTTCAGCGCTAAAACAGCCTCCAATCGCTCTGAAACGCTCATTTTTGACATAACCCACTTTTCAGCCTTAATGAATTAAATTCCAGGTAAAAACTCATTTGCCATGAAGAAGATCCAAATTCAACCAGTTCAGGCTAGTAAACCTGTTTGAAAGACCTTTTTTCAGTGAAATGCAGCTTAGTGCAAAAACAGGCTGCTCTCGCTCTGAAACGCTCATTTTTCACATAAGCCACTTTTCAGCGCTAAAACAGCCTCCAATCGCTCTGAAACGCTCATTTTTCACATAAGCCACTTTTCAGCCTTAGGCGACTGTACAGTGCAAAAACAGGCTGCTCTCGCTCTGAAACGCTCATTTTTCACATAACCCACTTTTCAGCCTTAATGAATGAAATTCCAGGTAAAAACTCCTTTGCCATGAAGAAGATCCAAATTCAACCAGTTCAGGCTAGTAAACCTGTTTGAAAGACCTTTTTTCAGTGAAATGCAGCTTAGTGCAAAAACAGGCTGCTCTCGCTCTGAAACGCTCATTTTTCACATAAGCCACTTTTCAGCCTTAGGCGACTGTACAGTGCTAAAACAGCCTCCAATCGCTCTGAAACGCTCATTTTTGACATAAGCCACTTTTCACCTTTAATGAATGAAATTCCAGGTAAAAACTCCTTTGCCATGAAGAAGATCCAAATTCAACCAGTTCAGGCTAGTAAACCTGTTTGAAAGACCTTTTTTCAGTGAAATGCAGCTTAGTGCAAAAACAGGCTGCTCTCGCTCTGAAACGCTCATTTTTCACATAAGCCACTTTTCAGCGCTAAAACAGCCTCCAATCGCTCTGAAACGCTCATTTTTGACATAAGCCACTTTTCACCTTTAATGAATGAAATTCCAGGTAAAAACTCCTTTGCCATGAAGAAGATCCAAATTCAACCAGTTCAGGCTAGTAAACCTGTTTGAAAGACCTTTTTTCAGTGAAATGCAGCTTAGTGCAAAAACAGGCTGCTCTCGCTCTGAAACGCTCATTTTTCACATAAGCCACTTTTCAGCGCTAAAACAGCCTCCAATCGCTCTGAAACGCTCATTTTTGACATAACCCACTTTTCAGCCTTAATGAATTAAATTCCAGGTAAAAACTCATTTGCCATGAAGAAGATCCAAATTCAACCAGTTCAGGCTAGTAAACCTGTTTGAAGACCTTTTTTCAGTGAAATGCAGCTTAGTGCAAAACAGGCTGCTCTCGCTCTGAAACGCTCATTTTTCACATAAGCCACTTTTCAGCGCTAAAACAGCCTCCAATCGCTCTGAAACGCTCATTTTTGACATAACCCACTTTTCAGCCTTAATGAATTAAATTCCAGGTAAAAACTCCTTTGCCATGAAGAAGATCCAAATTCAACCAGTTCAGGCTAGTAAACCTGTTTGAAAGACCTTTTTTCAGTGAAATGCAGCTTAGTGCAAAAACAGGCTGCTCTCGCTCTGAAACGCTCATTTTTCACATAAGCCACTTTTCAGCGCTAAAACAGCCTCCAATCGCTCTGAAACGCTCATTTTTGACATAAGCCACTTTTCACCTTTAATGAATGAAATTCCAGGTAAAACTCCTTTGCCATGAAGAAGATCCAAATTCAACCAGTTCAGGCTAGTAAACCTGTTTGAAAGACCTTTTTTCAGTGAAATGCAGCTTAGTGCAAAAACAGGCTGCTCTCGCTCTGAAACGCTCATTTTTCACATAAGCCACTTTTCAGCGCTAAAACAGCCTCCAATCGCTCTGAAACGCTCATTTTTGACATAACCCACTTTTCAGCCTTAATGATTTAATTCCAGGTAAAAACTCCTTTGCCATGAAGAAGACCCAATTCAACAAGTTCACAAGTAAACCTGTTTGAAGACCTTTTTTCAGTGAAATGCAGCTTAGTGCAAAACAGGCTGCTCTCTCTGAAACGCTCATTTTTCACATAAGCCACTTTTCAGCCTTAGGCGACTGTACAGTGCTAAAACAGCCTCCAATCGCTCTGAAACGCTCATTTTTGACATAAGCCACTTTTCACCTTTAATGAATGAAAATTCCAGGTAAAAACTCCTTTGCCATGAAGAAGATCCAAATTCAACCAGTTCAGGCTAGTAAACCTGTTTGAAAGACCTTTTTTCAGTGAAATGCAGCTTAGTGCAAAAACAGGCTGCTCTCGCTCTGAAACGCTCATTTTTCACATAAGCCACTTTTCAGCCTTAGGCGACTGTACAGTGCTAAAACAGCCTCCAATCGCTCTGAAACGCTCATTTTTGACATAAGCCACTTTTCACCTTTAATGAATGAAATTCCAGGTAAAAACTCCTTTGCCATGAAGAAGATCCAAATTCAACCAGTTCAGGCTAGTAAACTGTTTGAAAGACCTTTTTTCAGTGAAATGCAGCTTAGTGCAAAAACAGGCTGCTCTCGCTCTGAAACGCTCATTTTTCACATAAGCCACTTTTCAGCGCTAAAACAGCCTCCAATCGCTCTGAAACGCTCATTTTTGACATAACCCACTTTTCAGCCTTAATGAATGAAATTCCAGGTAAAAACTCATTTGCCATGAAGAAGATCCAAATTCAACCAGTTCAGGCTAGTAAACCTGTTTGAAAGACCTTTTTTCAGTGAAATGCAGCTTAGTGCAAAAACAGGCTGCTCTCGCTCTGAAACGCTCATTTTTCACATAAGCCACTTTTCAGCGCTAAAACAGCCTCCAATCGCTCTGAAACGCTCATTTTTGACATAACCCACTTTTCAGCCTTAATGAATTAAATTCCAGGTAAAAACTCATTTGCCATGAAGAAGATCCAAATTCAACCAGTTCAGGCTAGTAAACCTGTTTGAAAGACCTTTTTTCAGTGAAATGCAGCTTAGTGCAAAAACAGGCTGCTCTCGCTCTGAAACGCTCATTTTTCACATAAGCCACTTTTCAGCCTTAGGCGACTGTACAGTGCTAAAACAGCCTCCAATCGCTCTGAAACGCTCATTTTTGACATAAGCCACTTTTCACCTTAATGAATGAAATTCCAGGTAAAAACTCCTTTGCCATGAAGAAGATCCAAATTCAACCAGTTCAGCTAGTAAACCTGTTTGAAAGACCTTTTTTCAGTGAAATGCAGCTTAGTGCAAAAACAGGCTGCTCTCGCTCTGAAACGCTCATTTTTCACATAAGCCACTTTTCAGCGCTAAAACAGCCTCCAATCGCTCTGAAACGCTCATTTTTGACATAACCCACTTTTCAGCCTTAATGAATGAAATTCCAGGTAAAAACTCCTTTGCCATGAAGAAGATCCAAATTCAACCAGTTCAGGCTAGTAAACCTGTTTGAAAGACCTTTTTTCAGTGAAATGCAGCTTAGTGCAAAAACAGGCTGCTCTCGCTCTGAAACGCTCATTTTCACATAAGCCACTTTTCAGCGCTAAAACAGCCTCCAATCGCTCTGAAACGCTCATTTTTGACATAAGCCACTTTTCACCTTTAATGAATGAAATTCAGGTAAAAACTCCTTTGCCATGAAGAAGATCCAAATTCAACCAGTTCAGGCTAGTAAACCTGTTTGAAAGACCTTTTTTCAGTGAAATGCAGCTTAGTGCAAAAACAGGCTGCTCTCGCTCTGAAACGCTCATTTTTCACATAAGCCACTTTTCAGCCTTAGGCGACTGTACAGTGCTAAAACAGCCTCCAATCGCTCTGAAACGCTCATTTTTGACATAAGCCACTTTTCACCTTTAATGAATGAAATTCCAGGTAAAAACTCCTTTGCCATGAAGAAGATCCAAATTCAACCAGTTCAGGCTAGTAAACTGTTTGAAAGACCTTTTTCAGTGAAATGCAGCTTAGTGCAAAAACAGGCTGCTCTCGCTCTGAAACGCTCATTTTTCACATAAGCCACTTTTCAGCCTTCGACTGTACAGTGCTAAAACAGCCTCCAATCGCTCTGAAACGCTCATTTTTGACATAAGCCACTTTTCACCTTTAATGAATGAAATTCCAGGTAAAAACTCCTTTGCCATGAAGAAGATCCAAATTCAACCAGTTCAGGCTAGTAAACCTGTTTGAAAGACCTTTTTTCAGTGAAATGCAGCTTAGTGCAAAAACAGGCTGCTCTCGCTCTGAAACGCTCATTTTTCACATAAGCCACTTTTCCAGCGCTAAAACAGCCTCCAATCGCTCTGAAACGCTCATTTTTGACATAAGCCACTTTTCACCTTTAATGAATGAAATTCCAGGTAAAAACTCCTTTGCCATGAAGAAGATCCAAATTCAACCAGTTCAGGCTAGTAAACCTGTTTGAAAGACCTTTTTTCAGTGAAATGCAGCTTAGTGCAAAAACAGGCTGCTCTCGCTCTGAAACGCTCATTTTTCACATAAGCCACTTTTCAGCGCTAAAACAGCCTCCAATCGCTCTGAAACGCTCATTTTGACATAAGCCACTTTTCACCTTTAATGAATGAAATTCCAGGTAAAAACTCCTTTGCCATGAAGAAGATCCAAATTCAACCAGTTCAGGCTAGTAAACCTGTTGAAAGACCTTTTTTCAGTGAAATGCAGCTTAGTGCAAAAACAGGCTGCTCTCGCTCTGAAACGCTCATTTTTCACATAAGCCACTTTTCAGCGCTAAAACAGCCTCCAATCGCTCTGAAACGCTCATTTTTGACATAAGCCACTTTTCACCTTTAATGAATGAAATTCCAGGTAAAAACTCCTTTGCCATGAAGAAGATCCAAATTCAACCAGTTCAGGCTAGTAAACCTGTTTGAAAGACTTTTTTCAGTGAAATGCAGCTTAGTGCAAAAACAGGCTGCTCTCGCTCTGAAACGCTCATTTTCACATAAGCCACTTTTCAGCGCTAAAACAGCCTCCAATCGCTCTGAAACGCTCATTTTTGACATAACCACTTTTCACCTTTAATGAATGAAATTCCAGGTAAAAACTCCTTTGCCATGAAGAAGATCCAAATTCAACCAGTTCAGGCTAGTAAACCTGTTTGAAAGACCTTTTTTCAGTGAAATGCAGCTTAGTGCAAAAACAGGCTGCTCTCGCTCTGAAACGCTCATTTTTCACATAAGCCACTTTTCAGCCTTAGGCGACTGTACAGTGCTAAAACAGCCTCCAATCGCTCTGAAACGCTCATTTTTGACATAAGCCACTTTTCACCTTTAATGAATGAAATTCCAGGTAAAAACTCCTTTGCCATGAAGAAGATCCAAATTCAACCAGTTCAGGCTAGTAAACCTGTTTGAAAGACCTTTTTTCAGTGAAATGCAGCTTGGTGCAAAAACAGGCTGCTCTCGCTCTGAAACGCTCATTTTTCACATAAGCCACTTTTCAGCCTTAGGCGACTGTACAGTGCTAAAACATCCTCCAATCGCTCTGAAACGCTCATTTTTGACATAAGCCACTTTTCACCTTTAATGAATGAAATTCCAGGTAAAAACTCCTATGAATGAAATTCCAGGTAAAAACTCCTTTGCCATGAAGAAGATCCAAATTCAACCAGTTCAGGCTAGTAAACCTGTTTGAAAGACCTTTTTTCAGTGAAATGCAGCTTGGTGCAAAAACAGGCTGCTCTCGCTCTGAAACGCTCATTTTTCACATAAGCCACTTTTCAGCCTTAGGCGACTGTACAGTGCTAAAACATCCTCCAATCGCTCTGAAACGCTCATTTTTGACATAAGCCACTTTTCACCTTTAATGAATGAAATTCCAGGTAAAAACTCCTTTGCCATGAAGAAGATCCAAATTCAACCAGTTCAGGCTAGTAAACCTGTTTGAAAGACCTTTTTTCAGTGAAATGCAGCTTAGTGCAAAAACAGGCTGCTCTCGCTCTGAAACGCTCATTTTTCACATAAGCCACTTTTCAGCGCTAAAACAGCCTCCAATCGCTCTGAAACGCTCATTTTTGACATAAGCCACTTTTCACCTTTAATGAATGAAATTCCAGGTAAAAACTCCTTTGCCATGAAGAAGATCCAAATTCAACCAGTTCAGGCTAGTAAACCTGTTTGAAAGACCTTTTTTCAGTGAAATGCAGCTTAGTGCAAAAACAGGCTGCTCTCGCTCTGAAACGCTCATTTTTCACATAAGCCACTTTTCAGCCTTAGGCGACTGTACAGTGCTAAAACAGCCTCCAATCGCTCTGAAACGCTCATTTTTGACATAAGCCACTTTTCACCTTTAATGAATGAAATTCCAGGTAAAAACTCCTTTGCCATGAAGAAGATCCAAATTCAACCAGTTCAGGCTAGTAAACCTGTTTGAAAGACCTTTTTTCAGTGAAATGCAGCTTAGTGCAAAAACAGGCTGCTCTCGCTCTGAAACGCTCATTTTTCACATAAGCCACTTTTCAGCGCTAAAACAGCCTCCAATCGCTCTGAAACGCTCATTTTTGACATAACCCACTTTTCAGCCTTAATGAATTAAATTCCAGGTAAAAACTCCTTTGCCATGAAGAAGATCCAAATTCAACCAGTTCAGGCTAGTAAACCTGTTTGAAAGACCTTTTTTCAGTGAAATGCAGCTTAGTGCAAAAACAGGCTGCTCTCGCTCTGAAACGCTCATTTTTCACATAAGCCACTTTTCAGCGCTAAAACAGCCTCCAATCGCTCTGAAACGCTCATTTTTGACATAACCCACTTTTCAGCCTTAATGAATTAAATTCCAGGTAAAAACTCATTTGCCATGAAGAAGATCCAAATTCAACCAGTTCAGGCTAGTAAACCTGTTTGAAAGACCTTTTTTCAGTGAAATGCAGCTTAGTGCAAAAACAGGCTGCTCTCGCTCTGAAACGCTCATTTTTCACATAAGCCACTTTTCAGCGCTAAAACAGCCTCCAATCGCTCTGAAACGCTCATTTTTGACATAACCCACTTTTCAGCCTTAATGAATTAAATTCCAGGTAAAAACTCCTTTGCCATGAAGAAGATCCAAATTCAACCAGTTCAGGCTAGTAAACCTGTTTGAAAGACCTTTTTTCAGTGAAATGCAGCTTAGTGCAAAAACAGGCTGCTCTCGCTCTGAAACGCTCATTTTTCACATAAGCCACTTTTCAGCGCTAAAACAGCCTCCAATCGCTCTGAAACGCTCATTTTTGACATAAGCCACTTTTCACCTTTAATGAATGAAATTCCAGGTAAAAACTCCTTTGCCATGAAGAAGATCCAAATTCAACCAGTTCAGGCTAGTAAACCTGTTTGAAAGACCTTTTTTCAGTGAAATGCAGCTTATTGCAAAAACAGGCTGCTCTCGCTCTGAAACGCTCATTTTTCACATAAGCCACTTTTCAGCCTTAGGCGACTGTACAGTGCAAAAACAGGCTGCTCTCGCTCTGAAACGCTCATTTTTCACATAACTCACTTTTCAGCCTTAATGAATGAAATTCCAGGTAAAAACTCCTTTGCCATAAAGAAGATCCAAATTCAACCAGTTCAGGCTAGTAAACCTGTTTGAAAGACCTTTTTTCAGTGAAATGCAGCTTAGTGCAAAAACAGGCTGCTCTCGCTCTGAAACGCTCATTTTTCACATAACCCACTTTTCAGCCTTAATGAATTAAATTCCAGGTAAAAACTCCTTTGCCATGAAGAAGATCCAAATTCAACCAGTTCAGGCTAGTAAACCTGTTTGAAAGACCTTTTTTCAGTGAAATGCAGCTTAGTGCAAAAACAGGCTGCTCTCGCTCTGAAACGCTCATTTTTCACATAAGCCACTTTTCAGCCTTAGGCGACTGTACAGTGCTAAAACAGCCTCCAATCGCTCTGAAACGCTCATTTTTGACATAAGCCACTTTTCACCTTTAATGAATGAAATTCCAGGTAAAAACTCCTTTGCCATGAAGAAGATCCAAATTCAACCAGTTCAGGCTAGTAAACCTGTTTGAAAGACCTTTTTTCAGTGAAATGCAGCTTAGTGCAAAAACAGGCTGCTCTCGCTCTGAAACGCTCATTTTTCACATAAGCCACTTTTCAGCGCTAAAACAGCCTCCAATCGCTCTGAAACGCTCATTTTTGACATAAGCCACTTTTCACCTTTAATGAATGAAATTCCAGGTAAAAACTCCTTTGCCATGAAGAAGATCCAAATTCAACCAGTTCAGGCTAGTAAACCTGTTTGAAAGACCTTTTTTCAGTGAAATGCAGCTTAGTGCAAAAACAGGCTGCTCTCGCTCTGAAACGCTCATTTTTCACATAAGCCACTTTTCAGCCTTAGGCGACTGTACAGTGCTAAAACAGCCTCCAATCGCTCTGAAACGCTCATTTTTGACATAAGCCACTTTTCACCTTTAATGAATGAAATTCCAGGTAAAAACTCCTTTGCCATGAAGAAGATCCAAATGCAACCAGTTCAGGCTAGTAAACCTGTTTGAAAGACCTTTTTTCAGTGAAATGCAGCTTGGTGCAAAAACAGGCTGCTCTCGCTCTGAAACGCTCATTTTTCACATAAGCCACTTTTCAGCCTTAGGCGACTGTACAGTGCTAAAACATCCTCCAATCGCTCTGAAACGCTCATTTTTGACATAAGCCACTTTTCACCTTTAATGAATGAAATTCCAGGTAAAAACTCCTTTGCCATGAAGAAGATCCAAATTCAACCAGTTCAGGCTAGTAAACCTGTTTGAAAGACCTTTTTTCAGTGAAATGCAGCTTAGTGCAAAAACAGGCTGCTCTCGCTCTGAAACGCTCATTTTTCACATAAGCCACTTTTCAGCGCTAAAACAGCCTCCAATCGCTCTGAAACGCTCATTTTTGACATAACCCACTTTTCAGCCTTAATGAATTAAATTCCAGGTAAAAACTCATTTGCCATGAAGAAGATCCAAATTCAACCAGTTCAGGCTAGTAAACCTGTTTGAAAGACCTTTTTTCAGTGAAATGCAGCTTAGTGCAAAAACAGGCTGCTCTCGCTCTGAAACGCTCATTTTTCACATAAGCCACTTTTCAGCGCTAAAACAGCCTCCAATCGCTCTGAAACGCTCATTTTTGACATAACCCACTTTTCAGCCTTAATGAATTAAATTCCAGGTAAAAACTCCTTTGCCATGAAGAAGATCCAAATTCAACCAGTTCAGGCTAGTAAACCTGTTTGAAAGACCTTTTTTCAGTGAAATGCAGCTTAGTGCAAAAACAGGCTGCTCTCGCTCTGAAACGCTCATTTTTCACATAAGCCACTTTTCAGCGCTAAAACAGCCTCCAATCGCTCTGAAACGCTCATTTTTGACATAAGCCACTTTTCACCTTTAATGAATGAAATTCCAGGTAAAAACTCCTTTGCCATGAAGAAGATCCAAATTCAACCAGTTCAGGCTAGTAAACCTGTTTGAAAGACCTTTTTTCAGTGAAATGCAGCTTATTGCAAAAACAGGCTGCTCTCGCTCTGAAACGCTCATTTTTCACATAAGCCACTTTTCAGCCTTAGGCGACTGTACAGTGCAAAAACAGGCTGCTCTCGCTCTGAAACGCTCATTTTTCACATAACTCACTTTTCAGCCTTAATGAATGAAATTCCAGGTAAAAACTCCTTTGCCATAAAGAAGATCCAAATTCAACCAGTTCAGGCTAGTAAACCTGTTTGAAAGACCTTTTTTCAGTGAAATGCAGCTTAGTGCAAAAACAGGCTGCTCTCGCTCTGAAACGCTCATTTTTCACATAACCCACTTTTCAGCCTTAATGAATTAAATTCCAGGTAAAAACTCCTTTGCCATGAAGAAGATCCAAATTCAACCAGTTCAGGCTAGTAAACCTGTTTGAAAGACCTTTTTTCAGTGAAATGCAGCTTAGTGCAAAAACAGGCTGCTCTCGCTCTGAAACGCTCATTTTTCACATAAGCCACTTTTCAGCCTTAGGCGACTGTACAGTGCTAAAACAGCCTCCAATCGCTCTGAAACGCTCATTTTTGACATAAGCCACTTTTCACCTTTAATGAATGAAATTCCAGGTAAAAACTCCTTTGCCATGAAGAAGATCCAAATTCAACCAGTTCAGGCTAGTAAACCTGTTTGAAAGACCTTTTTTCAGTGAAATGCAGCTTAGTGCAAAAACAGGCTGCTCTCGCTCTGAAACGCTCATTTTTCACATAAGCCACTTTTCAGCGCTAAAACAGCCTCCAATCGCTCTGAAACGCTCATTTTTGACATAAGCCACTTTTCACCTTTAATGAATGAAATTCCAGGTAAAAACTCCTTTGCCATGAAGAAGATCCAAATTCAACCAGTTCAGGCTAGTAAACCTGTTTGAAAGACCTTTTTTCAGTGAAATGCAGCTTAGTGCAAAAACAGGCTGCTCTCGCTCTGAAACGCTCATTTTTCACATAAGCCACTTTTCAGCCTTAGGCGACTGTACAGTGCTAAAACAGCCTCCAATCGCTCTGAAACGCTCATTTTTGACATAAGCCACTTTTCACCTTTAATGAATGAAATTCCAGGTAAAAACTCCTTTGCCATGAAGAAGATCCAAATGCAACCAGTTCAGGCTAGTAAACCTGTTTGAAAGACCTTTTTTCAGTGAAATGCAGCTTGGTGCAAAAACAGGCTGCTCTCGCTCTGAAACGCTCATTTTTCACATAAGCCACTTTTCAGCCTTAGGCGACTGTACAGTGCTAAAACATCCTCCAATCGCTCTGAAACGCTCATTTTTGACATAAGCCACTTTTCACCTTTAATGAATGAAATTCCAGGTAAAAACTCCTTTGCCATGAAGAAGATCCAAATTCAACCAGTTCAGGCTAGTAAACCTGTTTGAAAGACCTTTTTTCAGTGAAATGCAGCTTAGTGCAAAAACAGGCTGCTCTCGCTCTGAAACGCTCATTTTTCACATAAGCCACTTTTCAGCGCTAAAACAGCCTCCAATCGCTCTGAAACGCTCATTTTTGACATAAGCCACTTTTCACCTTTAATGAATGAAATTCCAGGTAAAAACTCCTTTGCCATGAAGAAGATCCAAATTCAACCAGTTCAGGCTAGTAAACCTGTTTGAAAGACCTTTTTTCAGTGAAATGCAGCTTAGTGCAAAAACAGGCTGCTCTCGCTCTGAAACGCTCATTTTTCACATAAGCCACTTTTCAGCCTTAGGCGACTGTACAGTGCTAAAACAGCCTCCAATCGCTCTGAAACGCTCATTTTTGACATAAGCCACTTTTCACCTTTAATGAATGAAATTCCAGGTAAAAACTCCTTTGCCATGAAGAAGATCCAAATTCAACCAGTTCAGGCTAGTAAACCTGTTTGAAAGACCTTTTTTCAGTGAAATGCAGCTTAGTGCAAAAACAGGCTGCTCTCGCTCTGAAACGCTCATTTTTCACATAAGCCACTTTTCAGCGCTAAAACAGCCTCCAATCGCTCTGAAACGCTCATTTTTGACATAACCCACTTTTCAGCCTTAATGAATTAAATTCCAGGTAAAAACTCCTTTGCCATGAAGAAGATCCAAATTCAACCAGTTCAGGCTAGTAAACCTGTTTGAAAGACCTTTTTTCAGTGAAATGCAGCTTAGTGCAAAAACAGGCTGCTCTCGCTCTGAAACGCTCATTTTTCACATAAGCCACTTTTCAGCGCTAAAACAGCCTCCAATCGCTCTGAAACGCTCATTTTTGACATAAGCCACTTTTCACCTTTAATGAATGAAATTCCAGGTAAAAACTCCTTTGCCATGAAGAAGATCCAAATTCAACCAGTTCAGGCTAGTAAACCTGTTTGAAAGACCTTTTTTCAGTGAAATGCAGCTTATTGCAAAAACAGGCTGCTCTCGCTCTGAAACGCTCATTTTTCACATAAGCCACTTTTCAGCGCTAAAACAGCCTCCAATCGCTCTGAAACGCTCATTTTTGACATAAGCCACTTTTCACCTTTAATGAATGAAATTCCAGGTAAAAACTCCTTTGCCATGAAGAAGATCCAAATTCAACCAGTTCAGGCTAGTAAACCTGTTTGAAAGACCTTTTTTCAGTGAAATGCAGCTTAGTGCAAAAACAGGCTGCTCTCGCTCTGAAACGCTCATTTTTCACATAAGCCACTTTTCAGCGCTAAAACAGCCTCCAATCGCTCTGAAACGCTCATTTTTGACATAACCCACTTTTCAGCCTTAATGAATTAAATTCCAGGTAAAAACTCATTTGCCATGAAGAAGATCCAAATTCAACCAGTTCAGGCTAGTAAACCTGTTTGAAAGACCTTTTTTCAGTGAAATGCAGCTTAGTGCAAAAACAGGCTGCTCTCGCTCTGAAACGCTCATTTTTCACATAAGCCACTTTTCAGCGCTAAAACAGCCTCCAATCGCTCTGAAACGCTCATTTTTGACATAACCCACTTTTCAGCCTTAATGAATTAAATTCCAGGTAAAAACTCCTTTGCCATGAAGAAGATCCAAATTCAACCAGTTCAGGCTAGTAAACCTGTTTGAAAGACCTTTTTTCAGTGAAATGCAGCTTAGTGCAAAAACAGGCTGCTCTCGCTCTGAAACGCTCATTTTTCACATAAGCCACTTTTCAGCGCTAAAACAGCCTCCAATCGCTCTGAAACGCTCATTTTTGACATAAGCCACTTTTCACCTTTAATGAATGAAATTCCAGGTAAAAACTCCTTTGCCATGAAGAAGATCCAAATTCAACCAGTTCAGGCTAGTAAACCTGTTTGAAAGACCTTTTTTCAGTGAAATGCAGCTTAGTGCAAAAACAGGCTGCTCTCGCTCTGAAACGCTCATTTTTCACATAAGCCACTTTTCAGCCTTAGGCGACTGTACAGTGCAAAAACAGGCTGCTCTCGCTCTGAAACGCTCATTTTTCACATAACTCACTTTTCAGCCTTAATGAATGAAATTCCAGGTAAAAACTCCTTTGCCATGAAGAAGATCCAAATTCAACCAGTTCAGGCTAGTAAACCTGTTTGAAAGACCTTTTTTCAGTGAAATGCAGCTTAGTGCAAAAACAGGCTGCTCTCGCTCTGAAACGCTCATTTTTCACATAACCCACTTTTCAGCCTTAATGAATTAAATTCCAGGTAAAAACTCCTTTGCCATGAAGAAGATCCAAATTCAACCAGTTCAGGCTAGTAAACCTGTTTGAAAGACCTTTTTTCAGTGAAATGCAGCTTAGTGCAAAAACAGGCTGCTCTCGCTCTGAAACGCTCATTTTTCACATAAGCCACTTTTCAGCCTTAGGCGACTGTACAGTGCTAAAACAGCCTCCAATCGCTCTGAAACGCTCATTTTTGACATAAGCCACTTTTCACCTTTAATGAATGAAATTCCAGGTAAAAACTCCTTTGCCATGAAGAAGATCCAAATTCAACCAGTTCAGGCTAGTAAACCTGTTTGAAAGACCTTTTTTCAGTGAAATGCAGCTTAGTGCAAAAACAGGCTGCTCTCGCTCTGAAACGCTCATTTTTCACATAAGCCACTTTTCAGCGCTAAAACAGCCTCCAATCGCTCTGAAACGCTCATTTTTGACATAAGCCACTTTTCACCTTTAATGAATGAAATTCCAGGTAAAAACTCCTTTGCCATGAAGAAGATCCAAATTCAACCAGTTCAGGCTAGTAAACCTGTTTGAAAGACCTTTTTTCAGTGAAATGCAGCTTAGTGCAAAAACAGGCTGCTCTCGCTCTGAAACGCTCATTTTTCACATAAGCCACTTTTCAGCCTTAGGCGACTGTACAGTGCTAAAACAGCCTCCAATCGCTCTGAAACGCTCATTTTTGACATAAGCCACTTTTCACCTTTAATGAATGAAATTCCAGGTAAAAACTCCTTTGCCATGAAGAAGATCCAAATTCAACCAGTTCAGGCTAGTAAACCTGTTTGAAAGACCTTTTTTCAGTGAAATGCAGCTTAGTGCAAAAACAGGCTGCTCTCGCTCTGAAACGCTCATTTTTCACATAAGCCACTTTTCAGCCTTAGGCGACTGTATACAGTGCTAAAACAGCCTCCAATCGCTCTGAAACGCTCATTTTTGACATAATCCACTTTTCACCTTTAATGAATGAAATTCCAGGTAAAAACTCCTTTGCCATGAAGAAGATCCAAATTCAACCAGTTCAGGCTAGTAAACCTGTTTGAAAGACCTTTTTTCAGTGAAATGCAGCTTAGTGCAAAAACAGGCTGCTCTCGCTCTGAAACGCTCATTTTTCACATAAGCCACTTTTCAGCCTTAGGCGACTGTACAGTGCTAAAACAGCCTCCAATCGCTCTGAAACGCTCATTTTTGACATAAGCCACTTTTCACCTTTAATGAATGAAATTCCAGGTAAAAACTCCTTTGCCATGAAGAAGATCCAAATTCAACCAGTTCAGGCTAGTAAACCTGTTTGAAAGACCTTTTTTCAGTGAAATGCAGCTTAGTGCAAAAACAGGCTGCTCTCGCTCTGAAACGCTCATTTTTCACATAAGCCACTTTTCAGCCTTAGGCGACTGTACAGTGCTAAAACAGCCTCCAATCGCTCTGAAACGCTCATTTTTGACATAAGCCACTTTTCACCTTTAATGAATGAAATTCCAGGTAAAAACTCCTTTGCCATGAAGAAGATCCAAATTCAACCAGTTCAGGCTAGTAAACCTGTTTGAAAGACCTTTTTTCAGTGAAATGCAGCTTAGTGCAAAAACAGGCTGCTCTCGCTCTGAAACGCTCATTTTTCACATAAGCCACTTTTCAGCGCTAAAACAGCCTCCAATCGCTCTGAAACGCTCATTTTTGACATAACCCACTTTTCAGCCTTAATGAATTAAATTCCAGGTAAAAACTCCTTTGCCACGAAGAAGATCCAAATTCAACCAGTTCAGGCTAGTAAACCTGTTTGAAAGACCTTTTTTCAGTGAAATGCAGCTTAGTGCAAAAACAGGCTGCTCTCGCTCTGAAACGCTCATTTTTCACATAAGCCACTTTTCAGCCTTAGGCGACTGTATACAGTGCTAAAACAGCCTCCAATCGCTCTGAAACGCTCATTTTTGACATAATCCACTTTTCACCTTTAATGAATGAAATTCCAGGTAAAAACTCCTTTGCCATGAAGAAGATCCAAATTCAACCAGTTCAGGCTAGTAAACCTGTTTGAAAGACCTTTTTTCAGTGAAATGCAGCTTAGTGCAAAAACAGGCTGCTCTCGCTCTGAAACGCTCATTTTTCACATAAGCCACTTTTCAGCCTTAGGCGACTGTACAGTGCTAAAACAGCCTCCAATCGCTCTGAAACGCTCATTTTTGACATAAGCCACTTTTCACCTTTAATGAATTAAATTCCAGGTAAAAACTCCTTTGCCATGAAGAAGATCCAAATTCAACCAGTTCAGGCTAGTAAACCTGTTTGAAAGACCTTTTTTCAGTGAAATGCAGCTTAGTGCAAAAACAGGCTGCTCTCGCTCTGAAACGCTCATTTTTCACATAAGCCACTTTTCAGCCTTAGGCGACTGTACAGTGCTAAAACAGCCTCCAATCGCTCTGAAACGCTCATTTTTGACATAAGCCACTTTTCACCTTTAATGAATGAAATTCCAGGTAAAAACTCCTTTGCCATGAAGAAGATCCAAATTCAACCAGTTCAGGCTAGTAAACCTGTTTGAAAGACCTTTTTTCAGTGAAATGCAGCTTAGTGCAAAAACAGGCTGCTCTCGCTCTGAAACGCTCATTTTTCACATAAGCCACTTTTCAGCGCTAAAACAGCCTCCAATCGCTCTGAAACGCTCATTTTTGACATAACCCACTTTTCAGCCTTAATGAATTAAATTCCAGGTAAAAACTCATTTGCCATGAAGAAGATCCAAATTCAACCAGTTCAGGCTAGTAAACCTGTTTGAAAGACCTTTTTTCAGTGAAATGCAGCTTGGTGCAAAAACAGGCTGCTCTCGCTCTGAAACGCTCATTTTTCACATAAGCCACTTTTCAGCGCTAAAACAGCCTCCAATCGCTCTGAAACGCTCATTTTTGACATAACCCACTTTTCAGCCTTAATGAATTAAATTCCAGGTAAAAACTCCTTTGCCATGAAGAAGATCCAAATTCAACCAGTTCAGGCTAGTAAACCTGTTTGAAAGACCTTTTTTCAGTGAAATGCAGCTTAGTGCAAAAACAGGCTGCTCTCGCTCTGAAACGCTCATTTTTCACATAAGCCACTTTTCAGCGCTAAAACAGCCTCCAATCGCTCTGAAACGCTCATTTTTGACATAAGCCACTTTTCACCTTTAATGAATGAAATTCCAGGTAAAAACTCCTTTGCCATGAAGAAGATCCAAATTCAACCAGTTCAGGCTAGTAAACCTGTTTGAAAGACCTTTTTTCAGTGAAATGCAGCTTAGTGCAAAAACAGGCTGCTCTCGCTCTGAAACGCTCATTTTTCACATAAGCCACTTTTCAGCCTTAGGCGACTGTACAGTGCAAAAACAGGCTGCTCTCGCTCTGAAACGCTCATTTTTCACATAACTCACTTTTCAGACTTAATGAATGAAATTCCAGGTAAAAACTCCTTTGCCATGAAGAAGATCCAAATTCAACCAGTTCAGGCTAGTAAACCTGTTTGAAAGACCTTTTTTCAGTGAAATGCAGCTTAGTGCAAAAACAGGCTGCTCTCGCTCTGAAACGCTCATTTTTCACATAACCCACTTTTCAGCCTTAATGAATTAAATTCCAGGTAAAAACTCCTTTGCCATGAAGAAGATCCAAATTCAACCAGTTCAGGCTAGTAAACCTGTTTGAAAGACCTTTTTTCAGTGAAATGCAGCTTAGTGCAAAAACAGGCTGCTCTCGCTCTGAAACGCTCATTTTTCACATAAGCCACTTTTCAGCCTTAGGCGACTGTACAGTGCTAAAACAGCCTCCAATCGCTCTGAAACGCTCATTTTTGACATAAGCCACTTTTCACCTTTAATGAATGAAATTCCAGGTAAAAACTCCTTTGCCATGAAGAAGATCCAAATTCAACCAGTTCAGGCTAGTAAACCTGTTTGAAAGACCTTTTTTCAGTGAAATGCAGCTTAGTGCAAAAACAGGCTGCTCTCGCTCTGAAACGCTCATTTTTCACATAAGCCACTTTTCAGCCTTAGGCGACTGTATACAGTGCTAAAACAGCCTCCAATCGCTCTGAAACGCTCATTTTTGACATAATCCACTTTTCACCTTTAATGAATGAAATTCCAGGTAAAAACTCCTTTGCCATGAAGAAGATCCAAATTCAACCAGTTCAGGCTAGTAAACCTGTTTGAAAGACCTTTTTTCAGTGAAATGCAGCTTAGTGCAAAAACAGGCTGCTCTCGCTCTGAAACGCTCATTTTTCACATAAGCCACTTTTCAGCCTTAGGCGACTGTACAGTGCTAAAACAGCCTCCAATCGCTCTGAAACGCTCATTTTTGACATAAGCCACTTTTCACCTTTAATGAATTAAATTCCAGGTAAAAACTCCTTTGCCATGAAGAAGATCCAAATTCAACCAGTTCAGGCTAGTAAACCTGTTTGAAAGACCTTTTTTCAGTGAAATGCAGCTTAGTGCAAAAACAGGCTGCTCTCGCTCTGAAACGCTCATTTTTCACATAAGCCACTTTTCAGCCTTAGGCGACTGTACAGTGCTAAAACAGCCTCCAATCGCTCTGAAACGCTCATTTTTGACATAAGCCACTTTTCACCTTTAATGAATGAAATTCCAGGTAAAAACTCCTTTGCCATGAAGAAGATCCAAATTCAACCAGTTCAGGCTAGTAAACCTGTTTGAAAGACCTTTTTTCAGTGAAATGCAGCTTAGTGCAAAAACAGGCTGCTCTCGCTCTGAAACGCTCATTTTTCACATAAGCCACTTTTCAGCGCTAAAACAGCCTCCAATCGCTCTGAAACGCTCATTTTTGACATAAGCCACTTTTCACCTTTAATGAATGAAATTCCAGGTAAAAACTCCTTTGCCATGAAGAAGATCCAAATTCAACCAGTTCAGGCTAGTAAACCTGTTTGAAAGACCTTTTTTCAGTGAAATGCAGCTTAGTGCAAAAACAGGCTGCTCTCGCTCTGAAACGCTCATTTTTCACATAAGCCACTTTTCAGCCTTAGGCGACTGTACAGTGCTAAAACAGCCTCCAATCGCTCTGAAACGCTCATTTTTGACATAAGCCACTTTTCACCTTTAATGAATGAAATTCCAGGTAAAAACTCCTTTGCCATGAAGAAGATCCAAATTCAACCAGTTCAGGCTAGTAAACCTGTTTGAAAGACCTTTTTTCAGTGAAATGCAGCTTAGTGCAAAAACAGGCTGCTCTCGCTCTGAAACGCTCATTTTTCACATAAGCCACTTTTCAGCCTTAGGCGACTGTATACAGTGCTAAAACAGCCTCCAATCGCTCTGAAACGCTCATTTTTGACATAATCCACTTTTCACCTTTAATGAATGAAATTCCAGGTAAAAACTCCTTTGCCATGAAGAAGATCCAAATTCAACCAGTTCAGGCTAGTAAACCTGTTTGAAAGACCTTTTTTCAGTGAAATGCAGCTTAGTGCAAAAACAGGCTGCTCTCGCTCTGAAACGCTCATTTTTCACATAAGCCACTTTTCAGCCTTAGGCGACTGTACAGTGCTAAAACAGCCTCCAATCGCTCTGAAACGCTCATTTTTGACATAAGCCACTTTTCACCTTTAATGAATGAAATTCCAGGTAAAAACTCCTTTGCCATGAAGAAGATCCAAATGCAACCAGTTCAGGCTAGTAAACCTGTTTGAAAGACCTTTTTTCAGTGAAATGCAGCTTGGTGCAAAAACAGGCTGCTCTCGCTCTGAAACGCTCATTTTTCACATAAGCCACTTTTCAGCCTTAGGCGACTGTACAGTGCTAAAACATCCTCCAATCGCTCTGAAACGCTCATTTTTGACATAAGCCACTTTTCACCTTTAATGAATGAAATTCCAGGTAAAAACTCCTTTGCCATGAAGAAGATCCAAATTCAACCAGTTCAGGCTAGTAAACCTGTTTGAAAGACCTTTTTTCAGTGAAATGCAGCTTAGTGCAAAAACAGGCTGCTCTCGCTCTGAAACGCTCATTTTTCACATAAGCCACTTTTCAGCGCTAAAACAGCCTCCAATCGCTCTGAAACGCTCATTTTTGACATAAGCCACTTTTCACCTTTAATGAATGAAATTCCAGGTAAAAACTCCTTTGCCATGAAGAAGATCCAAATTCAACCAGTTCAGGCTAGTAAACCTGTTTGAAAGACCTTTTTTCAGTGAAATGCAGCTTAGTGCAAAAACAGGCTGCTCTCGCTCTGAAACGCTCATTTTTCACATAAGCCACTTTTCAGCCTTAGGCGACTGTACAGTGCTAAAACAGCCTCCAATCGCTCTGAAACGCTCATTTTTGACATAAGCCACTTTTCACCTTTAATGAATGAAATTCCAGGTAAAAACTCCTTTGCCATGAAGAAGATCCAAATTCAACCAGTTCAGGCTAGTAAACCTGTTTGAAAGACCTTTTTTCAGTGAAATGCAGCTTAGTGCAAAAACAGGCTGCTCTCGCTCTGAAACGCTCATTTTTCACATAAGCCACTTTTCAGCGCTAAAACAGCCTCCAATCGCTCTGAAACGCTCATTTTTGACATAACCCACTTTTCAGCCTTAATGAATTAAATTCCAGGTAAAAACTCCTTTGCCATGAAGAAGATCCAAATTCAACCAGTTCAGGCTAGTAAACCTGTTTGAAAGACCTTTTTTCAGTGAAATGCAGCTTAGTGCAAAAACAGGCTGCTCTCGCTCTGAAACGCTCATTTTTCACATAAGCCACTTTTCAGCGCTAAAACAGCCTCCAATCGCTCTGAAACGCTCATTTTTGACATAAGCCACTTTTCACCTTTAATGAATGAAATTCCAGGTAAAAACTCCTTTGCCATGAAGAAGATCCAAATTCAACCAGTTCAGGCTAGTAAACCTGTTTGAAAGACCTTTTTTCAGTGAAATGCAGCTTATTGCAAAAACAGGCTGCTCTCGCTCTGAAACGCTCATTTTTCACATAAGCCACTTTTCAGCGCTAAAACAGCCTCCAATCGCTCTGAAACGCTCATTTTTGACATAAGCCACTTTTCACCTTTAATGAATGAAATTCCAGGTAAAAACTCCTTTGCCATGAAGAAGATCCAAATTCAACCAGTTCAGGCTAGTAAACCTGTTTGAAAGACCTTTTTTCAGTGAAATGCAGCTTAGTGCAAAAACAGGCTGCTCTCGCTCTGAAACGCTCATTTTTCACATAAGCCACTTTTCAGCGCTAAAACAGCCTCCAATCGCTCTGAAACGCTCATTTTTGACATAACCCACTTTTCAGCCTTAATGAATTAAATTCCAGGTAAAAACTCATTTGCCATGAAGAAGATCCAAATTCAACCAGTTCAGGCTAGTAAACCTGTTTGAAAGACCTTTTTTCAGTGAAATGCAGCTTAGTGCAAAAACAGGCTGCTCTCGCTCTGAAACGCTCATTTTTCACATAAGCCACTTTTCAGCGCTAAAACAGCCTCCAATCGCTCTGAAACGCTCATTTTTGACATAACCCACTTTTCAGCCTTAATGAATTAAATTCCAGGTAAAAACTCCTTTGCCATGAAGAAGATCCAAATTCAACCAGTTCAGGCTAGTAAACCTGTTTGAAAGACCTTTTTTCAGTGAAATGCAGCTTAGTGCAAAAACAGGCTGCTCTCGCTCTGAAACGCTCATTTTTCACATAAGCCACTTTTCAGCGCTAAAACAGCCTCCAATCGCTCTGAAACGCTCATTTTTGACATAAGCCACTTTTCACCTTTAATGAATGAAATTCCAGGTAAAAACTCCTTTGCCATGAAGAAGATCCAAATTCAACCAGTTCAGGCTAGTAAACCTGTTTGAAAGACCTTTTTTCAGTGAAATGCAGCTTAGTGCAAAAACAGGCTGCTCTCGCTCTGAAACGCTCATTTTTCACATAAGCCACTTTTCAGCCTTAGGCGACTGTACAGTGCAAAAACAGGCTGCTCTCGCTCTGAAACGCTCATTTTTCACATAACTCACTTTTCAGCCTTAATGAATGAAATTCCAGGTAAAAACTCCTTTGCCATGAAGAAGATCCAAATTCAACCAGTTCAGGCTAGTAAACCTGTTTGAAAGACCTTTTTTCAGTGAAATGCAGCTTAGTGCAAAAACAGGCTGCTCTCGCTCTGAAACGCTCATTTTTCACATAACCCACTTTTCAGCCTTAATGAATTAAATTCCAGGTAAAAACTCCTTTGCCATGAAGAAGATCCAAATTCAACCAGTTCAGGCTAGTAAACCTGTTTGAAAGACCTTTTTTCAGTGAAATGCAGCTTAGTGCAAAAACAGGCTGCTCTCGCTCTGAAACGCTCATTTTTCACATAAGCCACTTTTCAGCCTTAGGCGACTGTACAGTGCTAAAACAGCCTCCAATCGCTCTGAAACGCTCATTTTTGACATAAGCCACTTTTCACCTTTAATGAATGAAATTCCAGGTAAAAACTCCTTTGCCATGAAGAAGATCCAAATTCAACCAGTTCAGGCTAGTAAACCTGTTTGAAAGACCTTTTTTCAGTGAAATGCAGCTTAGTGCAAAAACAGGCTGCTCTCGCTCTGAAACGCTCATTTTTCACATAAGCCACTTTTCAGCGCTAAAACAGCCTCCAATCGCTCTGAAACGCTCATTTTTGACATAAGCCACTTTTCACCTTTAATGAATGAAATTCCAGGTAAAAACTCCTTTGCCATGAAGAAGATCCAAATTCAACCAGTTCAGGCTAGTAAACCTGTTTGAAAGACCTTTTTTCAGTGAAATGCAGCTTAGTGCAAAAACAGGCTGCTCTCGCTCTGAAACGCTCATTTTTCACATAAGCCACTTTTCAGCCTTAGGCGACTGTACAGTGCTAAAACAGCCTCCAATCGCTCTGAAACGCTCATTTTTGACATAAGCCACTTTTCACCTTTAATGAATGAAATTCCAGGTAAAAACTCCTTTGCCATGAAGAAGATCCAAATTCAACCAGTTCAGGCTAGTAAACCTGTTTGAAAGACCTTTTTTCAGTGAAATGCAGCTTAGTGCAAAAACAGGCTGCTCTCGCTCTGAAACGCTCATTTTTCACATAAGCCACTTTTCAGCCTTAGGCGACTGTATACAGTGCTAAAACAGCCTCCAATCGCTCTGAAACGCTCATTTTTGACATAATCCACTTTTCACCTTTAATGAATGAAATTCCAGGTAAAAACTCCTTTGCCATGAAGAAGATCCAAATTCAACCAGTTCAGGCTAGTAAACCTGTTTGAAAGACCTTTTTTCAGTGAAATGCAGCTTAGTGCAAAAACAGGCTGCTCTCGCTCTGAAACGCTCATTTTTCACATAAGCCACTTTTCAGCCTTAGGCGACTGTACAGTGCTAAAACAGCCTCCAATCGCTCTGAAACGCTCATTTTTGACATAAGCCACTTTTCACCTTTAATGAATGAAATTCCAGGTAAAAACTCCTTTGCCATGAAGAAGATCCAAATTCAACCAGTTCAGGCTAGTAAACCTGTTTGAAAGACCTTTTTTCAGTGAAATGCAGCTTAGTGCAAAAACAGGCTGCTCTCGCTCTGAAACGCTCATTTTTCACATAAGCCACTTTTCAGCCTTAGGCGACTGTACAGTGCTAAAACAGCCTCCAATCGCTCTGAAACGCTCATTTTTGACATAAGCCACTTTTCACCTTTAATGAATGAAATTCCAGGTAAAAACTCCTTTGCCATGAAGAAGATCCAAATTCAACCAGTTCAGGCTAGTAAACCTGTTTGAAAGACCTTTTTTCAGTGAAATGCAGCTTAGTGCAAAAACAGGCTGCTCTCGCTCTGAAACGCTCATTTTTCACATAAGCCACTTTTCAGCGCTAAAACAGCCTCCAATCGCTCTGAAACGCTCATTTTTGACATAACCCACTTTTCAGCCTTAATGAATTAAATTCCAGGTAAAAACTCCTTTGCCACGAAGAAGATCCAAATTCAACCAGTTCAGGCTAGTAAACCTGTTTGAAAGACCTTTTTTCAGTGAAATGCAGCTTAGTGCAAAAACAGGCTGCTCTCGCTCTGAAACGCTCATTTTTCACATAAGCCACTTTTCAGCCTTAGGCGACTGTATACAGTGCTAAAACAGCCTCCAATCGCTCTGAAACGCTCATTTTTGACATAATCCACTTTTCACCTTTAATGAATGAAATTCCAGGTAAAAACTCCTTTGCCATGAAGAAGATCCAAATTCAACCAGTTCAGGCTAGTAAACCTGTTTGAAAGACCTTTTTTCAGTGAAATGCAGCTTAGTGCAAAAACAGGCTGCTCTCGCTCTGAAACGCTCATTTTTCACATAAGCCACTTTTCAGCCTTAGGCGACTGTACAGTGCTAAAACAGCCTCCAATCGCTCTGAAACGCTCATTTTTGACATAAGCCACTTTTCACCTTTAATGAATTAAATTCCAGGTAAAAACTCCTTTGCCATGAAGAAGATCCAAATTCAACCAGTTCAGGCTAGTAAACCTGTTTGAAAGACCTTTTTTCAGTGAAATGCAGCTTAGTGCAAAAACAGGCTGCTCTCGCTCTGAAACGCTCATTTTTCACATAAGCCACTTTTCAGCCTTAGGCGACTGTACAGTGCTAAAACAGCCTCCAATCGCTCTGAAACGCTCATTTTTGACATAAGCCACTTTTCACCTTTAATGAATGAAATTCCAGGTAAAAACTCCTTTGCCATGAAGAAGATCCAAATTCAACCAGTTCAGGCTAGTAAACCTGTTTGAAAGACCTTTTTTCAGTGAAATGCAGCTTAGTGCAAAAACAGGCTGCTCTCGCTCTGAAACGCTCATTTTTCACATAAGCCACTTTTCAGCGCTAAAACAGCCTCCAATCGCTCTGAAACGCTCATTTTTGACATAACCCACTTTTCAGCCTTAATGAATTAAATTCCAGGTAAAAACTCATTTGCCATGAAGAAGATCCAAATTCAACCAGTTCAGGCTAGTAAACCTGTTTGAAAGACCTTTTTTCAGTGAAATGCAGCTTAGTGCAAAAACAGGCTGCTCTCGCTCTGAAACGCTCATTTTTCACATAAGCCACTTTTCAGCGCTAAAACAGCCTCCAATCGCTCTGAAACGCTCATTTTTGACATAACCCACTTTTCAGCCTTAATGAATTAAATTCCAGGTAAAAACTCCTTTGCCATGAAGAAGATCCAAATTCAACCAGTTCAGGCTAGTAAACCTGTTTGAAAGACCTTTTTTCAGTGAAATGCAGCTTAGTGCAAAAACAGGCTGCTCTCGCTCTGAAACGCTCATTTTTCACATAAGCCACTTTTCAGCGCTAAAACAGCCTCCAATCGCTCTGAAACGCTCATTTTTGACATAAGCCACTTTTCACCTTTAATGAATGAAATTCCAGGTAAAAACTCCTTTGCCATGAAGAAGATCCAAATTCAACCAGTTCAGGCTAGTAAACCTGTTTGAAAGACCTTTTTTCAGTGAAATGCAGCTTAGTGCAAAAACAGGCTGCTCTCGCTCTGAAACGCTCATTTTTCACATAAGCCACTTTTCAGCCTTAGGCGACTGTACAGTGCAAAAACAGGCTGCTCTCGCTCTGAAACGCTCATTTTTCACATAACTCACTTTTCAGCCTTAATGAATGAAATTCCAGGTAAAAACTCCTTTGCCATGAAGAAGATCCAAATTCAACCAGTTCAGGCTAGTAAACCTGTTTGAAAGACCTTTTTTCAGTGAAATGCAGCTTAGTGCAAAAACAGGCTGCTCTCGCTCTGAAACGCTCATTTTTCACATAACCCACTTTTCAGCCTTAATGAATTAAATTCCAGGTAAAAACTCCTTTGCCATGAAGAAGATCCAAATTCAACCAGTTCAGGCTAGTAAACCTGTTTGAAAGACCTTTTTTCAGTGAAATGCAGCTTAGTGCAAAAACAGGCTGCTCTCGCTCTGAAACGCTCATTTTTCACATAAGCCACTTTTCAGCCTTAGGCGACTGTACAGTGCTAAAACAGCCTCCAATCGCTCTGAAACGCTCATTTTTGACATAAGCCACTTTTCACCTTTAATGAATGAAATTCCAGGTAAAAACTCCTTTGCCATGAAGAAGATCCAAATTCAACCAGTTCAGGCTAGTAAACCTGTTTGAAAGACCTTTTTTCAGTGAAATGCAGCTTAGTGCAAAAACAGGCTGCTCTCGCTCTGAAACGCTCATTTTTCACATAAGCCACTTTTCAGCCTTAGGCGACTGTATACAGTGCTAAAACAGCCTCCAATCGCTCTGAAACGCTCATTTTTGACATAATCCACTTTTCACCTTTAATGAATGAAATTCCAGGTAAAAACTCCTTTGCCATGAAGAAGATCCAAATTCAACCAGTTCAGGCTAGTAAACCTGTTTGAAAGACCTTTTTTCAGTGAAATGCAGCTTAGTGCAAAAACAGGCTGCTCTCGCTCTGAAACGCTCATTTTTCACATAAGCCACTTTTCAGCCTTAGGCGACTGTACAGTGCTAAAACAGCCTCCAATCGCTCTGAAACGCTCATTTTTGACATAAGCCACTTTTCACCTTTAATGAATTAAATTCCAGGTAAAAACTCCTTTGCCATGAAGAAGATCCAAATTCAACCAGTTCAGGCTAGTAAACCTGTTTGAAAGACCTTTTTTCAGTGAAATGCAGCTTAGTGCAAAAACAGGCTGCTCTCGCTCTGAAACGCTCATTTTTCACATAAGCCACTTTTCAGCCTTAGGCGACTGTACAGTGCTAAAACAGCCTCCAATCGCTCTGAAACGCTCATTTTTGACATAAGCCACTTTTCACCTTTAATGAATGAAATTCCAGGTAAAAACTCCTTTGCCATGAAGAAGATCCAAATTCAACCAGTTCAGGCTAGTAAACCTGTTTGAAAGACCTTTTTTCAGTGAAATGCAGCTTAGTGCAAAAACAGGCTGCTCTCGCTCTGAAACGCTCATTTTTCACATAAGCCACTTTTCAGCGCTAAAACAGCCTCCAATCGCTCTGAAACGCTCATTTTTGACATAAGCCACTTTTCACCTTTAATGAATGAAATTCCAGGTAAAAACTCCTTTGCCATGAAGAAGATCCAAATTCAACCAGTTCAGGCTAGTAAACCTGTTTGAAAGACCTTTTTTCAGTGAAATGCAGCTTAGTGCAAAAACAGGCTGCTCTCGCTCTGAAACGCTCATTTTTCACATAAGCCACTTTTCAGCCTTAGGCGACTGTACAGTGCTAAAACAGCCTCCAATCGCTCTGAAACGCTCATTTTTGACATAAGCCACTTTTCACCTTTAATGAATGAAATTCCAGGTAAAAACTCCTTTGCCATGAAGAAGATCCAAATTCAACCAGTTCAGGCTAGTAAACCTGTTTGAAAGACCTTTTTTCAGTGAAATGCAGCTTAGTGCAAAAACAGGCTGCTCTCGCTCTGAAACGCTCATTTTTCACATAAGCCACTTTTCAGCCTTAGGCGACTGTATACAGTGCTAAAACAGCCTCCAATCGCTCTGAAACGCTCATTTTTGACATAATCCACTTTTCACCTTTAATGAATGAAATTCCAGGTAAAAACTCCTTTGCCATGAAGAAGATCCAAATTCAACCAGTTCAGGCTAGTAAACCTGTTTGAAAGACCTTTTTTCAGTGAAATGCAGCTTAGTGCAAAAACAGGCTGCTCTCGCTCTGAAACGCTCATTTTTCACATAAGCCACTTTTCAGCCTTAGGCGACTGTACAGTGCTAAAACAGCCTCCAATCGCTCTGAAACGCTCATTTTTGACATAAGCCACTTTTCACCTTTAATGAATTAAATTCCAGGTAAAAACTCCTTTGCCATGAAGAAGATCCAAATTCAACCAGTTCAGGCTAGTAAACCTGTTTGAAAGACCTTTTTTCAGTGAAATGCAGCTTAGTGCAAAAACAGGCTGCTCTCGCTCTGAAACGCTCATTTTTCACATAAGCCACTTTTCAGCCTTAGGCGACTGTACAGTGCTAAAACAGCCTCCAATCGCTCTGAAACGCTCATTTTTGACATAAGCCACTTTTCACCTTTAATGAATGAAATTCCAGGTAAAAACTCCTTTGCCATGAAGAAGATCCAAATTCAACCAGTTCAGGCTAGTAAACCTGTTTGAAAGACCTTTTTTCAGTGAAATGCAGCTTAGTGCAAAAACAGGCTGCTCTCGCTCTGAAACGCTCATTTTTCACATAAGCCACTTTTCAGCGCTAAAACAGCCTCCAATCGCTCTGAAACGCTCATTTTTGACATAAGCCACTTTTCACCTTTAATGAATGAAATTCCAGGTAAAAACTCCTTTGCCATGAAGAAGATCCAAATTCAACCAGTTCAGGCTAGTAAACCTGTTTGAAAGACCTTTTTTCAGTGAAATGCAGCTTAGTGCAAAAACAGGCTGCTCTCGCTCTGAAACGCTCATTTTTCACATAAGCCACTTTTCAGCGCTAAAACAGCCTCCAATCGCTCTGAAACGCTCATTTTTGACATAACCCACTTTTCAGCCTTAATGAATTAAATTCCAGGTAAAAACTCATTTGCCATGAAGAAGATCCAAATTCAACCAGTTCAGGCTAGTAAACCTGTTTGAAAGACCTTTTTTCAGTGAAATGCAGCTTAGTGCAAAAACAGGCTGCTCTCGCTCTGAAACGCTCATTTTTCACATAAGCCACTTTTCAGCCTTAGGCGACTGTACAGTGCTAAAACAGCCTCCAATCGCTCTGAAACGCTCATTTTTGACATAAGCCACTTTTCACCTTTAATGAATGAAATTCCAGGTAAAAACTCCTTTGCCATGAAGAAGATCCAAATTCAACCAGTTCAGGCTAGTAAACCTGTTTGAAAGACCTTTTTTCAGTGAAATGCAGCTTAGTGCAAAAACAGGCTGCTTTCGCTCTGAAACGCTCATTTTTCACATAAGCCACTTTTCAGCGCTAAAACAGCCTCCAATCGCTCTGAAACGCTCATTTTTGACATAACCCACTTTTCAGCCTTAATGAATTAAATTCCAGGTAAAAACTCATTTGCCATGAAGAAGATCCAAATTCAACCAGTTCAGGCTAGTAAACCTGTTTGAAAGACCTTTTTTCAGTGAAATGCAGCTTAGTGCAAAAACAGGCTGCTCTCGCTCTGAAACGCTCATTTTTCACATAAGCCACTTTTCAGCGCTAAAACAGCCTCCAATCGCTCTGAAACGCTCATTTTTGACATAACCCACTTTTCAGCCTTAATGAATTAAATTCCAGGTAAAAACTCCTTTGCCATGAAGAAGATCCAAATTCAACCAGTTCAGGCTAGTAAACCTGTTTGAAAGACCTTTTTTCAGTGAAATGCAGCTTAGTCCAAAAACAGGCTGCTCTCGCTCTGAAACGCTCATTTTTCACACTAGCCACTTTTCAGCCTTAGGCGACTGTACAGTGCAAAAACAGGCTGCTCTCGCTCTGAAACGCTCATTTTTCACATAAGCCACTTTTCGCCCTTAATGAATTAAATTCCAGGTAAAAACTCCTTTGCCATGAAGAAGATCCAAATTCAACCAGTTCAGGCTAGTAAACCTGTTTGAAAGACCTTTTTTCAGTGAAATGCAGCTTAGTGCAAAAACAGGCTGCTCTCGCTCTGAAACGCTCATTTTTCACATAAGCCACTTTTCAGCGCTAAAACAGCCTCCAATCGCTCTGAAACGCTCATTTTTGACATAAGCCACTTTTCACCTTTAATGAATGAAATTCCAGGTAAAAACTCCTTTGCCATGAAGAAGATCCAAATTCATCCAGTTCAGGCTAGTAAACCTGTTTGAAAGACCTTTTTTCAGTGAAATGCAGCTTAGTGCAAAAACAGGCTGCTCTCGCTCTGAAACGCTCATTTTTCACATAAGCCACTTTTCAGCGCTAAAACAGCCTCCAATCGCTCTGAAACGCTCATTTTTGACATAACCCACTTTTCAGCCTTAATGAATTAAATTCCAGGTAAAAACTCCTTTGCCATGAAGAAGATCCAAATTCAACCAGTTCAGGCTAGTAAACCTGTTTGAAAGACCTTTTTTCAGTGAAATGCAGCTTAGTCCAAAAACAGGCTGCTCTCGCTCTGAAACGCTCATTTTTCACACTAGCCACTTTTCAGCCTTAGGCGACTGTACAGTGCAAAAACAGGCTGCTCTCGCTCTGAAACGCTCATTTTTCACATAAGCCACTTTTCGCCCTTAATGAATTAAATTCCAGGTAAAAACTCCTTTGCCATGAAGAAGATCCAAATTCAACCAGTTCAGGCTAGTAAACCTGTTTGAAAGACCTTTTTTCAGTGAAATGCAGCTTAGTGCAAAAACAGGCTGCTCTCGCTCTGAAACGCTCATTTTTCACATAAGCCACTTTTCAGCGCTAAAACAGCCTCCAATCGCTCTGAAACGCTCATTTTTCACATAAGCCACTTTTCAGCCTTAGGCGACTGTACAGTGCTAAAACAGCCTCCAATCGCTCTGAAACGCTCATTTTTGACATAAGCCACATTTCACCTTTAATGAATGAAATTCCAGGTAAAAACTCCTTTGCCATGAAGAAGATCCAAATTCAACCAGTTCAGGCTAGTAAACCTGTTTGAAAGACCTTTTTTCAGTGAAATGCAGCTTAGTGCAAAAACAGCCTCCTCTCGCTCTGAAACGCTCATTTTTCACATAAGCCACTTTTCAGCCTTAGGCGACTGTACAGTGCTAAAACAGCCTCCTATCGCTCTGAAACGCTCATTTTTGACATAACCCACTTTTCAGCCTTAATGAATTAAATTCCAGGTAAAAACTCATTTGCCATGAAGAAGATCCAAATTCAACCAGTTCAGGCTAGTAAACCTGTTTGAAAGACCTTTTTTCAGTGAAATGCAGCTTAGTGCAAAAACAGGCTGCTCTCGCTCTGAAACGCTCATTTTTCACACAAGCCACTTTTCAGCGCTAAAACAGCCTCCAATCGCTCTGAAACGCTCATTTTTGACATAAGCCACTTTTCACCTTTAATGAATGAAATTCCAGGTAAAAACTCCTTTGCCATGAATAAGATCCAAATTCAACCAGTTCAGGCTAGTAAACCTGTTTGAAAGACCTTTTTTCAGTGAAATGCAGCTTAGTGCAAAAACAGGCTGCTCTCGCTCTGAAACGCTCATTTTTCACATAAGCCACTTTTCAGCCTTAGGCGACTGTACAGTGCTAAAACAGCCTCCAATCGCTCTGAAACGCTCATTTTTGACATAAGCCACTTTTCACCTTTAATGAATGAAATTCCAGGTAAAAACTCCTTTGCCATGAAGAAGATCCAAATTCAACCAGTTCAGGCTAGTAAACCTGTTTGAAAGACCTTTTTTCAGTGAAATGCAGCTTAGTGCAAAAACAGGCTGCTCTCGCTCTGAAACGCTCATTTTTCACATAAGCCACTTTTCAGCCTTAGGCGACTGTACAGTGCTAAAACAGCCTCCAATCGCTCTGAAACGCTCATTTTTGACATAAGCCACTTTTCACCTTTAATGAATGAAATTCCAGGTAAAAACTCCTTTGCCATGAAGAAGATCCAAATTCAACCAGTTCAGGCTAGTAAACCTGTTTGAAAGACCTTTTTTCAGTGAAATGCAGCTTAGTGCAAAAACAGGCTGCTCTCGCTCTGAAACGCTCATTTTTCACATAAGCCACTTTTCAGCGCTAAAACAGCCTCCAATCGCTCTGAAACGCTCATTTTTGACATAAGCCACTTTTCACCTTTAATGAATGAAATTCCAGGTAAAAACTCCTTTGCCATGAATAAGATCCAAATTCAACCAGTTCAGGCTAGTAAACCTGTTTGAAAGACCTTTTTTCAGTGAAATGCAGCTTAGTGCAAAAACAGGCTGCTCTCGCTCTGAAACGCTCATTTTTCACATAAGCCACTTTTCAGCCTTAGGCGACTGTACAGTGCTAAAACAGCCTCCAATCGCTCTGAAACGCTCATTTTTGACATAAGCCACTTTTCACCTTTAATGAATGAAATTCCAGGTAAAAACTCCTTTGCCATGAAGAAGATCCAAATTCAACCAGTTCAGGCTAGTAAACCTGTTTGAAAGACCTTTTTTCAGTGAAATGCAGCTTAGTGCAAAAACAGGCTGCTCTCGCTCTGAAACGCTCATTTTTCACATAAGCCACTTTTCAGCCTTAGGCGACTGTACAGTGCTAAAACAGCCTCCAATCGCTCTGAAACGCTCATTTTTGACATAAGCCACTTTTCACCTTTAATGAATGAAATTCCAGGTAAAAACTCCTTTGCCATGAAGAAGATCCAAATTCAACCAGTTCAGGCTAGTAAACCTGTTTGAAAGACCTTTTTTCAGTGAAATGCAGCTTAGTGCAAAAACAGGCTGCTCTCGCTCTGAAACGCTCATTTTTCACATAAGCCACTTTTCAGCGCTAAAACAGCCTCCAATCGCTCTGAAACGCTCATTTTTGACATAAGCCACTTTTCACCTTTAATGAATGAAATTCCAGGTAAAAACTCCTTTGCCATGAATAAGATCCAAATTCAACCAGTTCAGGCTAGTAAACCTGTTTGAAAGACCTTTTTTCAGTGAAATGCAGCTTAGTGCAAAAACAGGCTGCTCTCGCTCTGAAACGCTCATTTTTCACATAAGCCACTTTTCAGCCTTAGGCGACTGTACAGTGCTAAAACAGCCTCCAATCGCTCTGAAACGCTCATTTTTGACATAAGCCACTTTTCACCTTTAATGAATGAAATTCCAGGTAAAAACTCCTTTGCCATGAAGAAGATCCAAATTCAACCAGTTCAGGCTAGTAAACCTGTTTGAAAGACCTTTTTTCAGTGAAATGCAGCTTAGTGCAAAAACAGGCTGCTCTCGCTCTGAAACGCTCATTTTTCACATAAGCCACTTTTCAGCCTTAGGCGACTGTACAGTGCTAAAACAGCCTCCAATCGCTCTGAAACGCTCATTTTTGACATAATCCACTTTTCACCTTTAATGAATGAAATTCCAGGTAAAAACTCCTTTGCCATGAAGAAGATCCAAATTCAACCAGTTCAGGCTAGTAAACCTGTTTGAAAGACCTTTTTTCAGTGAAATGCAGCTTAGTGCAAAAACAGGCTGCTCTCGCTCTGAAACGCTCATTTTTCACATAAGCCACTTTTCAGCGCTAAAACAGCCTCCAATCGCTCTGAAACGCTCATTTTTGACATAAGCCACTTTTCACCTTTAATGAATGAAATTCCAGGTAAAAACTCCTTTGCCATGAATAAGATCCAAATTCAACCAGTTCAGGCTAGTAAACCTGTTTGAAAGACCTTTTTTCAGTGAAATGCAGCTTAGTGCAAAAACAGGCTGCTCTCGCTCTGAAACGCTCATTTTTCACATAAGCCACTTTTCAGCGCTAAAACAGCCTCCAATCGCTCTGAAACGCTCATTTTTGACATAACCCACTTTTCAGCCTTAATGAATTAAATTCCAGGTAAAAACTCATTTGCCATGAAGAAGATCCAAATTCAACCAGTTCAGGCTAGTAAACCTGTTTGAAAGACCTTTTTTCAGTGAAATGCAGCTTAGTGCAAAAACAGGCTGCTCTCGCTCTGAAACGCTCATTTTTCACATAAGCCACTTTTCAGCCTTAGGCGACTGTACAGTGCTAAAACAGCCTCCAATCGCTCTGAAACGCTCATTTTTGACATAAGCCACTTTTCACCTTTAATGAATGAAATTCCAGGTAAAAACTCCTTTGCCATGAAGAAGATCCAAATTCAACCAGTTCAGGCTAGTAAACCTGTTTGAAAGACCTTTTTTCAGTGAAATGCAGCTTAGTGCAAAAACAGGCTGCTTTCGCTCTGAAACGCTCATTTTTCACATAAGCCACTTTTCAGCGCTAAAACAGCCTCCAATCGCTCTGAAACGCTCATTTTTGACATAACCCACTTTTCAGCCTTAATGAATTAAATTCCAGGTAAAAACTCATTTGCCATGAAGAAGATCCAAATTCAACCAGTTCAGGCTAGTAAACCTGTTTGAAAGACCTTTTTTCAGTGAAATGCAGCTTAGTGCAAAAACAGGCTGCTCTCGCTCTGAAACGCTCATTTTTCACATAAGCCACTTTTCAGCGCTAAAACAGCCTCCAATCGCTCTGAAACGCTCATTTTTGACATAACCCACTTTTCAGCCTTAATGAATTAAATTCCAGGTAAAAACTCCTTTGCCATGAAGAAGATCCAAATTCAACCAGTTCAGGCTAGTAAACCTGTTTGAAAGACCTTTTTTCAGTGAAATGCAGCTTAGTCCAAAAACAGGCTGCTCTCGCTCTGAAACGCTCATTTTTCACATAAGCCACTTTTCAGCCTTAGGCGACTGTACAGTGCTAAAACAGCCTCCAATCGCTCTGAAACGCTCATTTTTGACATAAGCCACTTTTCACCTTTAATGAATGAAATTCCAGGTAAAAACTCCTTTGCCATGAAGAAGATCCAAATTCAACCAGTTCAGGCTAGTAAACCTGTTTGAAAGACCTTTTTTCAGTGAAATGCAGCTTAGTGCAAAAACAGGCTGCTCTCGCTCTGAAACGCTCATTTTTCACATAAGCCACTTTTCAGCGCTAAAACAGCCTCCAATCGCTCTGAAACGCTCATTTTTGACATAAGCCACTTTTCACCTTTAATGAATGAAATTCCAGGTAAAAACTCCTTTGCCATGAAGAAGATCCAAATTCAACCAGTTCAGGCTAGTAAACCTGTTTGAAAGACCTTTTTTCAGTGAAATGCAGCTTAGTGCAAAAACAGGCTGCTCTCGCTCTGAAACGCTCATTTTTCACATAAGCCACTTTTCAGCCTTAGGCGACTGTACAGTGCTAAAACAGCCTCCAATCGCTCTGAAACGCTCATTTTTGACATAAGCCACTTTTCACCTTTAATGAATGAAATTCCAGGTAAAAACTCCTTTGCCATGAAGAAGATCCAAATTCAACCAGTTCAGGCTAGTAAACCTGTTTGAAAGACCTTTTTTCAGTGAAATGCAGCTTAGTGCAAAAACAGGCTGCTCTCGCTCTGAAACGCTCATTTTTCACATAAGCCACTTTTCAGCCTTAGGCGACTGTATACAGTGCTAAAACAGCCTCCAATCGCTCTGAAACGCTCATTTTTGACATAATCCACTTTTCACCTTTAATGAATGAAATTCCAGGTAAAAACTCCTTTGCCATGAAGAAGATCCAAATTCAACCAGTTCAGGCTAGTAAACCTGTTTGAAAGACCTTTTTTCAGTGAAATGCAGCTTAGTGCAAAAACAGGCTGCTCTCGCTCTGAAACGCTCATTTTTCACATAAGCCACTTTTCAGCCTTAGGCGACTGTACAGTGCTAAAACAGCCTCCAATCGCTCTGAAACGCTCATTTTTGACATAAGCCACTTTTCACCTTTAATGAATTAAATTCCAGGTAAAAACTCCTTTGCCATGAAGAAGATCCAAATTCAACCAGTTCAGGCTAGTAAACCTGTTTGAAAGACCTTTTTTCAGTGAAATGCAGCTTAGTGCAAAAACAGGCTGCTCTCGCTCTGAAACGCTCATTTTTCACATAAGCCACTTTTCAGCCTTAGGCGACTGTACAGTGCTAAAACAGCCTCCAATCGCTCTGAAACGCTCATTTTTGACATAAGCCACTTTTCACCTTTAATGAATGAAATTCCAGGTAAAAACTCCTTTGCCATGAAGAAGATCCAAATTCAACCAGTTCAGGCTAGTAAACCTGTTTGAAAGACCTTTTTTCAGTGAAATGCAGCTTAGTGCAAAAACAGGCTGCTCTCGCTCTGAAACGCTCATTTTTCACATAAGCCACTTTTCAGCGCTAAAACAGCCTCCAATCGCTCTGAAACGCTCATTTTTGACATAAGCCACTTTTCACCTTTAATGAATGAAATTCCAGGTAAAAACTCCTTTGCCATGAAGAAGATCCAAATTCAACCAGTTCAGGCTAGTAAACCTGTTTGAAAGACCTTTTTTCAGTGAAATGCAGCTTAGTGCAAAAACAGGCTGCTCTCGCTCTGAAACGCTCATTTTTCACATAAGCCACTTTTCAGCGCTAAAACAGCCTCCAATCGCTCTGAAACGCTCATTTTTGACATAACCCACTTTTCAGCCTTAATGAATTAAATTCCAGGTAAAAACTCATTTGCCATGAAGAAGATCCAAATTCAACCAGTTCAGGCTAGTAAACCTGTTTGAAAGACCTTTTTTCAGTGAAATGCAGCTTAGTGCAAAAACAGGCTGCTCTCGCTCTGAAACGCTCATTTTTCACATAAGCCACTTTTCAGCCTTAGGCGACTGTACAGTGCTAAAACAGCCTCCAATCGCTCTGAAACGCTCATTTTTGACATAAGCCACTTTTCACCTTTAATGAATGAAATTCCAGGTAAAAACTCCTTTGCCATGAAGAAGATCCAAATTCAACCAGTTCAGGCTAGTAAACCTGTTTGAAAGACCTTTTTTCAGTGAAATGCAGCTTAGTGCAAAAACAGGCTGCTTTCGCTCTGAAACGCTCATTTTTCACATAAGCCACTTTTCAGCGCTAAAACAGCCTCCAATCGCTCTGAAACGCTCATTTTTGACATAACCCACTTTTCAGCCTTAATGAATTAAATTCCAGGTAAAAACTCATTTGCCATGAAGAAGATCCAAATTCAACCAGTTCAGGCTAGTAAACCTGTTTGAAAGACCTTTTTTCAGTGAAATGCAGCTTAGTGCAAAAACAGGCTGCTCTCGCTCTGAAACGCTCATTTTTCACATAAGCCACTTTTCAGCGCTAAAACAGCCTCCAATCGCTCTGAAACGCTCATTTTTGACATAACCCACTTTTCAGCCTTAATGAATTAAATTCCAGGTAAAAACTCCTTTGCCATGAAGAAGATCCAAATTCAACCAGTTCAGGCTAGTAAACCTGTTTGAAAGACCTTTTTTCAGTGAAATGCAGCTTAGTCCAAAAACAGGCTGCTCTCGCTCTGAAACGCTCATTTTTCACACTAGCCACTTTTCAGCCTTAGGCGACTGTACAGTGCAAAAACAGGCTGCTCTCGCTCTGAAACGCTCATTTTTCACATAAGCCACTTTTCGCCCTTAATGAATTAAATTCCAGGTAAAAACTCCTTTGCCATGAAGAAGATCCAAATTCAACCAGTTCAGGCTAGTAAACCTGTTTGAAAGACCTTTTTTCAGTGAAATGCAGCTTAGTGCAAAAACAGGCTGCTCTCGCTCTGAAACGCTCATTTTTCACATAAGCCACTTTTCAGCGCTAAAACAGCCTCCAATCGCTCTGAAACGCTCATTTTTGACATAAGCCACTTTTCACCTTTAATGAATGAAATTCCAGGTAAAAACTCCTTTGCCATGAAGAAGATCCAAATTCATCCAGTTCAGGCTAGTAAACCTGTTTGAAAGACCTTTTTTCAGTGAAATGCAGCTTAGTGCAAAAACAGGCTGCTCTCGCTCTGAAACGCTCATTTTTCACATAAGCCACTTTTCAGCGCTAAAACAGCCTCCAATCGCTCTGAAACGCTCATTTTTGACATAACCCACTTTTCAGCCTTAATGAATTAAATTCCAGGTAAAAACTCCTTTGCCATGAAGAAGATCCAAATTCAACCAGTTCAGGCTAGTAAACCTGTTTGAAAGACCTTTTTTCAGTGAAATGCAGCTTAGTCCAAAAACAGGCTGCTCTCGCTCTGAAACGCTCATTTTTCACACTAGCCACTTTTCAGCCTTAGGCGACTGTACAGTGCAAAAACAGGCTGCTCTCGCTCTGAAACGCTCATTTTTCACATAAGCCACTTTTCGCCCTTAATGAATTAAATTCCAGGTAAAAACTCCTTTGCCATGAAGAAGATCCAAATTCAACCAGTTCAGGCTAGTAAACCTGTTTGAAAGACCTTTTTTCAGTGAAATGCAGCTTAGTGCAAAAACAGGCTGCTCTCGCTCTGAAACGCTCATTTTTCACATAAGCCACTTTTCAGCGCTAAAACAGCCTCCAATCGCTCTGAAACGCTCATTTTTCACATAAGCCACTTTTCAGCCTTAGGCGACTGTACAGTGCTAAAACAGCCTCCAATCGCTCTGAAACGCTCATTTTTGACATAAGCCACATTTCACCTTTAATGAATGAAATTCCAGGTAAAAACTCCTTTGCCATGAAGAAGATCCAAATTCAACCAGTTCAGGCTAGTAAACCTGTTTGAAAGACCTTTTTTCAGTGAAATGCAGCTTAGTGCAAAAACAGCCTCCTCTCGCTCTGAAACGCTCATTTTTCACATAAGCCACTTTTCAGCCTTAGGCGACTGTACAGTGCTAAAACAGCCTCCTATCGCTCTGAAACGCTCATTTTTGACATAACCCACTTTTCAGCCTTAATGAATTAAATTCCAGGTAAAAACTCATTTGCCATGAAGAAGATCCAAATTCAACCAGTTCAGGCTAGTAAACCTGTTTGAAAGACCTTTTTTCAGTGAAATGCAGCTTAGTGCAAAAACAGGCTGCTCTCGCTCTGAAACGCTCATTTTTCACACAAGCCACTTTTCAGCGCTAAAACAGCCTCCAATCGCTCTGAAACGCTCATTTTTGACATAAGCCACTTTTCACCTTTAATGAATGAAATTCCAGGTAAAAACTCCTTTGCCATGAATAAGATCCAAATTCAACCAGTTCAGGCTAGTAAACCTGTTTGAAAGACCTTTTTTCAGTGAAATGCAGCTTAGTGCAAAAACAGGCTGCTCTCGCTCTGAAACGCTCATTTTTCACATAAGCCACTTTTCAGCCTTAGGCGACTGTACAGTGCTAAAACAGCCTCCAATCGCTCTGAAACGCTCATTTTTGACATAAGCCACTTTTCACCTTTAATGAATGAAATTCCAGGTAAAAACTCCTTTGCCATGAAGAAGATCCAAATTCAACCAGTTCAGGCTAGTAAACCTGTTTGAAAGACCTTTTTTCAGTGAAATGCAGCTTAGTGCAAAAACAGGCTGCTCTCGCTCTGAAACGCTCATTTTTCACATAAGCCACTTTTCAGCCTTAGGCGACTGTACAGTGCTAAAACAGCCTCCAATCGCTCTGAAACGCTCATTTTTGACATAAGCCACTTTTCACCTTTAATGAATGAAATTCCAGGTAAAAACTCCTTTGCCATGAAGAAGATCCAAATTCAACCAGTTCAGGCTAGTAAACCTGTTTGAAAGACCTTTTTTCAGTGAAATGCAGCTTAGTGCAAAAACAGGCTGCTCTCGCTCTGAAACGCTCATTTTTCACATAAGCCACTTTTCAGCGCTAAAACAGCCTCCAATCGCTCTGAAACGCTCATTTTTGACATAAGCCACTTTTCACCTTTAATGAATGAAATTCCAGGTAAAAACTCCTTTGCCATGAATAAGATCCAAATTCAACCAGTTCAGGCTAGTAAACCTGTTTGAAAGACCTTTTTTCAGTGAAATGCAGCTTAGTGCAAAAACAGGCTGCTCTCGCTCTGAAACGCTCATTTTTCACATAAGCCACTTTTCAGCCTTAGGCGACTGTACAGTGCTAAAACAGCCTCCAATCGCTCTGAAACGCTCATTTTTGACATAAGCCACTTTTCACCTTTAATGAATGAAATTCCAGGTAAAAACTCCTTTGCCATGAAGAAGATCCAAATTCAACCAGTTCAGGCTAGTAAACCTGTTTGAAAGACCTTTTTTCAGTGAAATGCAGCTTAGTGCAAAAACAGGCTGCTCTCGCTCTGAAACGCTCATTTTTCACATAAGCCACTTTTCAGCCTTAGGCGACTGTACAGTGCTAAAACAGCCTCCAATCGCTCTGAAACGCTCATTTTTGACATAAGCCACTTTTCACCTTTAATGAATGAAATTCCAGGTAAAAACTCCTTTGCCATGAAGAAGATCCAAATTCAACCAGTTCAGGCTAGTAAACCTGTTTGAAAGACCTTTTTTCAGTGAAATGCAGCTTAGTGCAAAAACAGGCTGCTCTCGCTCTGAAACGCTCATTTTTCACATAAGCCACTTTTCAGCGCTAAAACAGCCTCCAATCGCTCTGAAACGCTCATTTTTGACATAAGCCACTTTTCACCTTTAATGAATGAAATTCCAGGTAAAAACTCCTTTGCCATGAATAAGATCCAAATTCAACCAGTTCAGGCTAGTAAACCTGTTTGAAAGACCTTTTTTCAGTGAAATGCAGCTTAGTGCAAAAACAGGCTGCTCTCGCTCTGAAACGCTCATTTTTCACATAAGCCACTTTTCAGCCTTAGGCGACTGTACAGTGCTAAAACAGCCTCCAATCGCTCTGAAACGCTCATTTTTGACATAAGCCACTTTTCACCTTTAATGAATGAAATTCCAGGTAAAAACTCCTTTGCCATGAAGAAGATCCAAATTCAACCAGTTCAGGCTAGTAAACCTGTTTGAAAGACCTTTTTTCAGTGAAATGCAGCTTAGTGCAAAAACAGGCTGCTCTCGCTCTGAAACGCTCATTTTTCACATAAGCCACTTTTCAGCCTTAGGCGACTGTACAGTGCTAAAACAGCCTCCAATCGCTCTGAAACGCTCATTTTTGACATAATCCACTTTTCACCTTTAATGAATGAAATTCCAGGTAAAAACTCCTTTGCCATGAAGAAGATCCAAATTCAACCAGTTCAGGCTAGTAAACCTGTTTGAAAGACCTTTTTTCAGTGAAATGCAGCTTAGTGCAAAAACAGGCTGCTCTCGCTCTGAAACGCTCATTTTTCACATAAGCCACTTTTCAGCGCTAAAACAGCCTCCAATCGCTCTGAAACGCTCATTTTTGACATAAGCCACTTTTCACCTTTAATGAATGAAATTCCAGGTAAAAACTCCTTTGCCATGAATAAGATCCAAATTCAACCAGTTCAGGCTAGTAAACCTGTTTGAAAGACCTTTTTTCAGTGAAATGCAGCTTAGTGCAAAAACAGGCTGCTCTCGCTCTGAAACGCTCATTTTTCACATAAGCCACTTTTCAGCGCTAAAACAGCCTCCAATCGCTCTGAAACGCTCATTTTTGACATAACCCACTTTTCAGCCTTAATGAATTAAATTCCAGGTAAAAACTCATTTGCCATGAAGAAGATCCAAATTCAACCAGTTCAGGCTAGTAAACCTGTTTGAAAGACCTTTTTTCAGTGAAATGCAGCTTAGTGCAAAAACAGGCTGCTCTCGCTCTGAAACGCTCATTTTTCACATAAGCCACTTTTCAGCCTTAGGCGACTGTACAGTGCTAAAACAGCCTCCAATCGCTCTGAAACGCTCATTTTTGACATAAGCCACTTTTCACCTTTAATGAATGAAATTCCAGGTAAAAACTCCTTTGCCATGAAGAAGATCCAAATTCAACCAGTTCAGGCTAGTAAACCTGTTTGAAAGACCTTTTTTCAGTGAAATGCAGCTTAGTGCAAAAACAGGCTGCTTTCGCTCTGAAACGCTCATTTTTCACATAAGCCACTTTTCAGCGCTAAAACAGCCTCCAATCGCTCTGAAACGCTCATTTTTGACATAACCCACTTTTCAGCCTTAATGAATTAAATTCCAGGTAAAAACTCATTTGCCATGAAGAAGATCCAAATTCAACCAGTTCAGGCTAGTAAACCTGTTTGAAAGACCTTTTTTCAGTGAAATGCAGCTTAGTGCAAAAACAGGCTGCTCTCGCTCTGAAACGCTCATTTTTCACATAAGCCACTTTTCAGCGCTAAAACAGCCTCCAATCGCTCTGAAACGCTCATTTTTGACATAACCCACTTTTCAGCCTTAATGAATTAAATTCCAGGTAAAAACTCCTTTGCCATGAAGAAGATCCAAATTCAACCAGTTCAGGCTAGTAAACCTGTTTGAAAGACCTTTTTTCAGTGAAATGCAGCTTAGTCCAAAAACAGGCTGCTCTCGCTCTGAAACGCTCATTTTTCACACTAGCCACTTTTCAGCCTTAGGCGACTGTACAGTGCAAAAACAGGCTGCTCTCGCTCTGAAACGCTCATTTTTCACATAAGCCACTTTTCGCCCTTAATGAATTAAATTCCAGGTAAAAACTCCTTTGCCATGAAGAAGATCCAAATTCAACCAGTTCAGGCTAGTAAACCTGTTTGAAAGACCTTTTTTCAGTGAAATGCAGCTTAGTGCAAAAACAGGCTGCTCTCGCTCTGAAACGCTCATTTTTCACATAAGCCACTTTTCAGCGCTAAAACAGCCTCCAATCGCTCTGAAACGCTCATTTTTGACATAAGCCACTTTTCACCTTTAATGAATGAAATTCCAGGTAAAAACTCCTTTGCCATGAAGAAGATCCAAATTCATCCAGTTCAGGCTAGTAAACCTGTTTGAAAGACCTTTTTTCAGTGAAATGCAGCTTAGTGCAAAAACAGGCTGCTCTCGCTCTGAAACGCTCATTTTTCACATAAGCCACTTTTCAGCGCTAAAACAGCCTCCAATCGCTCTGAAACGCTCATTTTTGACATAACCCACTTTTCAGCCTTAATGAATTAAATTCCAGGTAAAAACTCCTTTGCCATGAAGAAGATCCAAATTCAACCAGTTCAGGCTAGTAAACCTGTTTGAAAGACCTTTTTTCAGTGAAATGCAGCTTAGTCCAAAAACAGGCTGCTCTCGCTCTGAAACGCTCATTTTTCACACTAGCCACTTTTCAGCCTTAGGCGACTGTACAGTGCAAAAACAGCTGCTCTCGCTCTGAAACGCTCATTTTTCACATAAGCCACTTTTCGCCCTTAATGAATTAAATTCCAGGTAAAAACTCCTTTGCCATGAAGAAGATCCAAATTCAACCAGTTCAGGCTAGTAAACCTGTTTGAAAGACCTTTTTTCAGTGAAATGCAGCTTAGTGCAAAAACAGGCTGGCTCTCGCTCTGAAACGCTCATTTTTCACATAAGCCACTTTTCAGCGCTAAAACAGCCTCCAATCGCTCTGAAACGCTCATTTTTCACATAAGCCACTTTTCAGCCTTAGGCGACTGTACAGTGCTAAAACAGCCTCCAATCGCTCTGAAACGCTCATTTTTGACATAAGCCACATTTCACCTTTAATGAATGAAATTCCAGGTAAAAACTCCTTTGCCATGAAGAAGATCCAAATTCAACCAGTTCAGGCTAGTAAACCTGTTTGAAAGACCTTTTTTCAGTGAAATGCAGCTTAGTGCAAAAACAGCCTCCTCTCGCTCTGAAACGCTCATTTTTCACATAAGCCACTTTTCAGCCTTAGGCGACTGTACAGTGCTAAAACAGCCTCCTATCGCTCTGAAACGCTCATTTTTGACATAACCCACTTTTCAGCCTTAATGAATTAAATTCCAGGTAAAAACTCATTTGCCATGAAGAAGATCCAAATTCAACCAGTTCAGGCTAGTAAACCTGTTTGAAAGACCTTTTTTCAGTGAAATGCAGCTTAGTGCAAAAACAGGCTGCTCTCGCTCTGAAACGCTCATTTTTCACATAAGCCACTTTTCAGCGCTAAAACAGCCTCCAATCGCTCTGAAACGCTCATTTTTGACATAAGCCACTTTTCACCTTTAATGAATGAAATTCCAGGTAAAAACTCCTTTGCCATGAATAAGATCCAAATTCAACCAGTTCAGGCTAGTAAACCTGTTTGAAAGACCTTTTTTCAGTGAAATGCAGCTTAGTGCAAAAACAGGCTGCTCTCGCTCTGAAACGCTCATTTTTCACATAAGCCACTTTTCAGCCTTAGGCGACTGTACAGTGCTAAAACAGCCTCCAATCGCTCTGAAACGCTCATTTTTGACATAAGCCACTTTTCACCTTTAATGAATGAAATTCCAGGTAAAAACTCCTTTGCCATGAAGAAGATCCAAATTCAACCAGTTCAGGCTAGTAAACCTGTTTGAAAGACCTTTTTTCAGTGAAATGCAGCTTAGTGCAAAAACAGGCTGCTCTCGCTCTGAAACGCTCATTTTTCACATAAGCCACTTTTCAGCCTTAGGCGACTGTACAGTGCTAAAACAGCCTCCAATCGCTCTGAAACGCTCATTTTTGACATAAGCCACTTTTCACCTTTAATGAATGAAATTCCAGGTAAAAACTCCTTTGCCATGAAGAAGATCCAAATTCAACCAGTTCAGGCTAGTAAACCTGTTTGAAAGACCTTTTTTCAGTGAAATGCAGCTTAGTGCAAAAACAGGCTGCTCTCGCTCTGAAACTCTCATTTTTCACATAAGCCACTTTTCAGCGCTAAAACAGCCTCCAATCGCTCTGAAACGCTCATTTTTGACATAAGCCACTTTTCACCTTTAATGAATGAAATTCCAGGTAAAAACTCCTTTGCCATGAAGAAGATCCAAATTCAACCAGTTCAGGCTAGTAAACCTGTTTGAAAGACCTTTTTTCAGTGAAATGCAGCTTAGTGCAAAAACAGGCTGCTCTCGCTCTGAAACGCTCATTTTTCACAAAAGCCACTTTTCAGCGCTAAAACAGCCTCCAATCGCTCTGAAACGCTCATTTTTGACATAAGCCACTTTTCACCTTTAATGAATGAAATTCCAGGTAAAAACTCCTTTGCCATGAAGAAGATCCAAATTCAACCAGTTCAGGCTAGTAAACCTGTTTGAAAGACCTTTTTTCAGTGAAATGCAGCTTAGTGCAAAAACAGGCTGCTCTCGCTCTGAAACGCTCATTTTTCACATAAGCCACTTTTCAGCCTTAGGCGACTGTACAGTGCTAAAACAGCCTCCTATCGCTCTGAAACGCTCATTTTTGACATAACCCACTTTTCAGCCTTAATGAATTAAATTCCAGGTAAAAACTCATTTGCCATGAAGAAGATCCAAATTCAACCAGTTCAGGCTAGTAAACCTGTTTGAAAGACCTTTTTTCAGTGAAATGCAGCTTAGTGCAAAAACAGGCTGCTCTCGCTCTGAAACGCTCATTTTTCACATAAGCCACTTTTCAGCCTTAGGCGACTGTACAGTGCTAAAACAGCCTCCAATCGCTCTGAAACGCTCATTTTTGACATAAGCCACTTTTCACCTTTAATGAATGAAATTCCAGGTAAAAACTCCTTTGCCATGAAGAAGATCCAAATTCAACCAGTTCAGGCTAGTAAACCTGTTTGAAAGACCTTTTTTCAGTGAAATGCAGCTTAGTGCAAAAACAGGCTGCTCTCGCTCTGAAACGCTCATTTTTCACATAAGCCACTTTTCAGCCTTAGGCGACTGTACAGTGCTAAAACAGCCTCCAATCGCTCTGAAACGCTCATTTTTGACATAAGCCACTTTTCACCTTTAATGAATGAAATTCCAGGTAAAAACTCCTTTGCCATGAATAAGATCCAAATTCAACCAGTTCAGGCTAGTAAACCTGTTTGAAAGACCTTTTTTCAGTGAAATGCAGCTTAGTGCAAAAACAGGCTGCTCTCGCTCTGAAACGCTCATTTTTCACATAAGCGACTTTTCAGCGCTAAAACAGCCTCCAATCGCTCTGAAACGCTCATTTTTGACATAAGCCACTTTTCACCTTTAATGAATGAAATTCCAGGTAAAAACTCCTTTGCCATGAAGAAGATCCAAATTCAACCAGTTCAGGCTAGTAAACCTGTTTGAAAGACCTTTTTTCAGTGAAATGCAGCTTAGTGCAAAAACAGGCTGCTCTCGCTCTGAAACGCTCATTTTTCACATAAGCCACTTTTCAGCCTTAGGCGACTGTACAGTGCTAAAACAGCCTCCAATCGCTCTGAAACGCTCATTTTTGACATAATCCACTTTTCACCTTTAATGAATGAAATTCCAGGTAAAAACTCCTTTGCCATGAAGAAGATCCAAATTCAACCAGTTCAGGCTAGTAAACCTGTTTGAAAGACCTTTTTTCAGTGAAATGCAGCTTAGTGCAAAAACAGGCTGCTCTCGCTCTGAAACGCTCATTTTTCACATAAGCCACTTTTCAGCGCTAAAACAGCCTCCAATCGCTCTGAAACGCTCATTTTTGACATAACCCACTTTTCAGCCTTAATGAATTAAATTCCAGGTAAAAACTCATTTGCCATGAAGAAGATCCAAATTCAACCAGTTCAGGCTAGTAAACCTGTTTGAAAGACCTTTTTTCAGTGAAATGCAGCTTAGTGCAAAAACAGGCTGCTCTCGCTCTGAAACGCTCATTTTTCACATAAGCCACTTTTCAGCCTTAGGCGACTGTACAGTGCTAAAACAGCCTCCAATCGCTCTGAAACGCTCATTTTTGACATAAGCCACTTTTCACCTTTAATGAATGAAATTCCAGGTAAAAACTCCTTTGCCATGAAGAAGATCCAAATTCAACCAGTTCAGGCTAGTAAACCTGTTTGAAAGACCTTTTTTCAGTGAAATGCAGCTTAGTGCAAAAACAGGCTGCTCTCGCTCTGAAACGCTCATTTTTCACATAAGCCACTTTTCAGCGCTAAAACAGCCTCCAATCGCTCTGAAACGCTCATTTTTGACATAAGCCACTTTTCACCTTTAATGAATGAAATTCCAGGTAAAAACTCCTTTGCCATGAAGAAGATCCAAATTCAACCAGTTCAGGCTAGTAAACCTGTTTGAAAGACCTTTTTTCAGTGAAATGCAGCTTAGTGCAAAAACAGGCTGCTCTCGCTCTGAAACGCTCATTTTTCACATAAGCCACTTTTCAGCATTAGGCGACTGTACAGTGCTAAAACAGCCTCCAATCGCTCTGAAACGCTCATTTTTGACATAAGCCACTTTTCACCTTTAATGAATGAAATTCCAGGTAAAAACTCCTTTGCCATGAAGAAGATCCAAATTCAACCAGTTCAGGCTAGTAAACCTGTTTGAAAGACCTTTTTTCAGTGAAATGCAGCTTAGTGCAAAAACAGGCTGCTCTCGCTCTGAAACGCTCATTTTTCACATAAGCCACTTTTCAGCGCTAAAACAGCCTCCAATCGCTCTGAAACGCTCATTTTTGACATAAGCCACTTTTCAACTTTAATGAATGAAATTCCAGGTAAAAACTCCTTTGCCATGAAGAAGATCCAAATTCAACCAGTTCAGGCTAGTAAACCTGTTTGAAAGACCTTTTTTCAGTGAAATGCAGCTTAGTGCAAAAACAGGCTGCTCTCGCTCTGAAACGCTCATTTTTCACAAAAGCCACTTTTCAGCGCTAAAACAGCCTCCAATCGCTCTGAAACGCTCATTTTTGACATAAGCCACTTTTCACCTTTAATGAATGAAATTCCAGGTAAAAACTCCTTTGCCATGAAGAAGATCCAAATTCAACCAGTTCAGGCTAGTAAACCTGTTTGAAAGACCTTTTTTCAGTGAAATGCAGCTTAGTGCAAAAACAGGCTGCTCTCGCTCTGAAACGCTCATTTTTCACATAAGCCACTTTTCAGCGCTAAAACAGCCTCCAGTCGCTCTGAAACGCTCATTTTTCACATAAGCCACTTTTCAGCCTTAGGCGACTGTACAGTGCTAAAACAGCCTCCAATCGCTCTGAAACGCTCATTTTTGACATAAGCCACTTTTCACCTTTAATGAATGAAATTCCAGGTAAAAACTCCTTTGCCATGAAGAAGATCCAAATTCAACCAGTTCAGGCTAGTAAACCTGTTTGAAAGACCTTTTTTCAGTGAAATGCAGCTTAGTGCAAAAACAGGCTGCTCTCGCTCTGAAACGCTCATTTTTCACATAAGCCACTTTTCAGCGCTAAAACAGCCTCCAATCGCTCTGAAACGCTCATTTTTGACATAACCCACTTTTCAGCCTTAATGAATTAAATTCCAGGTAAAAACTCATTTGCCATGAAGAAGATCCAAATTCAACCAGTTCAGGCTAGTAAACCTGTTTGAAAGACCTTTTTTCAGTGAAATGCAGCTTAGTGCAAAAACAGGCTGCTCTCGCTCTGAAACGCTCATTTTTCACATAAGCCACTTTTCAGCCTTAGGCGACTGTACAGTGCTAAAACAGCCTCCAATCGCTCTGAAACGCTCATTTTTGACATAAGCCACTTTTCACCTTTAATGAATGAAATTCCAGGTAAAAACTCCTTTGCCATGAAGAAGATCCAAATTCAACCAGTTCAGGCTAGTAAACCTGTTTGAAAGACCTTTTTTCAGTGAAATGCAGCTTAGTGCAAAAACAGGCTGCTCTCGCTCTGAAACGCTCATTTTTCACATAAGCCACTTTTCAGCGCTAAAACAGCCTCCAATCGCTCTGAAACGCTCATTTTTGACATAAGCCACTTTTCACCTTTAATGAATGAAATTCCAGGTAAAAACTCCTTTGCCATGAAGAAGATCCAAATTCAACCAGTTCAGGCTAGTAAACCTGTTTGAAAGACCTTTTTTCAGTGAAATGCAGCTTAGTGCAAAAACAGGCTGCTCTCGCTCTGAAACGCTCATTTTTCACATAAGCCACTTTTCAGCATTAGGCGACTGTACAGTGCTAAAACAGCCTCCAATCGCTCTGAAACGCTCATTTTTGACATAAGCCACTTTTCACCTTTAATGAATGAAATTCCAGGTAAAAACTCCTTTGCCATGAAGAAGATCCAAATTCAACCAGTTCAGGCTAGTAAACCTGTTTGAAAGACCTTTTTTCAGTGAAATGCAGCTTAGTGCAAAAACAGGCTGCTCTCGCTCTGAAACGCTCATTTTTCACATAAGCCACTTTTCAGCGCTAAAACAGCCTCCAATCGCTCTGAAACGCTCATTTTTGACATAAGCCACTTTTCAACTTTAATGAATGAAATTCCAGGTAAAAACTCCTTTGCCATGAAGAAGATCCAAATTCAACCAGTTCAGGCTAGTAAACCTGTTTGAAAGACCTTTTTTCAGTGAAATGCAGCTTAGTGCAAAAACAGGCTGCTCTCGCTCTGAAACGCTCATTTTTCACAAAAGCCACTTTTCAGCGCTAAAACAGCCTCCAATCGCTCTGAAACGCTCATTTTTGACATAAGCCACTTTTCACCTTTAATGAATGAAATTCCAGGTAAAAACTCCTTTGCCATGAAGAAGATCCAAATTCAACCAGTTCAGGCTAGTAAACCTGTTTGAAAGACCTTTTTTCAGTGAAATGCAGCTTAGTGCAAAAACAGGCTGCTCTCGCTCTGAAACGCTCATTTTTCACATAAGCCACTTTTCAGCGCTAAAACAGCCTCCAGTCGCTCTGAAACGCTCATTTTTCACATAAGCCACTTTTCAGCCTTAGGCGACTGTACAGTGCTAAAACAGCCTCCAATCGCTCTGAAACGCTCATTTTTGACATAAGCCACTTTTCACCTTTAATGAATGAAATTCCAGGTAAAAACTCCTTTGCCATGAAGAAGATCCAAATTCAACCAGTTCAGGCTAGTAAACCTGTTTGAAAGACCTTTTTTCAGTGAAATGCAGCTTAGTGCAAAAACAGGCTGCTCTCGCTCTGAAACGCTCATTTTTCACATAAGCCACTTTTCAGCGCTAAAACAGCCTCCAATCGCTCTGAAACGCTCATTTTTGACATAACCCACTTTTCACCTTTAATGAATGAAATTCCAGGTAAAAACTCCTTTGCCATGAAGAAGATCCAAATTCAACCAGTTCAGGCTAGTAAACCTGTTTGAAAGACCTTTTTTCAGTGAAATGCAGCTTAGTGCAAAAACAGGCTGCTCTCGCTCTGAAACGCTCATTTTTCACATAAGCCACTTTTCAGCGCTAAAACAGCCTCCAATCGCTCTGAAACGCTCATTTTTGACATAAGCCACTTTTCACCTTTAATGAATGAAATTCCAGGTAAAAACTCCTTTGCCATGAAGAAGATCCAAATTCAACCAGTTCAGGCTAGTAAACCTGTTTGAAAGACCTTTTTTCAGTGAAATGCAGCTTAGTGCAAAAACAGGCTGCTCTCGCTCTGAAACGCTCATTTTTCACATAAGCCACTTTTCAGCGCTAAAACAGCCTCCAATCGCTCTGAAACGCTCATTTTTCACATAAGCCACTTTTCAGCCTTAGGCGACTGTACAGTGCTAAAACAGCCTCCAATCGCTCTGAAACGCTCATTTTTGACATAAGCCACTTTTCACCTTTAATGAATGAAATTCCAGGTAAAAACTCCTTTGCCATGAAGAAGATCCAAATTCAACCAGTTCAGGCTAGTAAACCTGTTTGAAAGACCTTTTTTCAGTGAAATGCAGCTTAGTGCAAAAACAGGCTGCTCTCGCTCTGAAACGCTCATTTTTCACATAAGCCACTTTTCAGCCTTAGGCGACTGTACAGTGCTAAAACAGCCTCCAATCGCTCTGAAACGCTCATTTTTGACATAATCCACTTTTCACCTTTAATGAATGAAATTCCAGGTAAAAACTCCTTTGCCATGAAGAAGATCCAAATTCAACCAGTTCAGGCTAGTAAACCTGTTTGAAAGACCTTTTTTCAGTGAAATGCAGCTTAGTGCAAAAACAGGCTGCTCTCGCTCTGAAACGCTCATTTTTCACATAAGCCACTTTTCAGCGCTAAAACAGCCTCCAATCGCTCTGAAACGCTCATTTTTGACATAACCCACTTTTCAGCCTTAATGAATTAAATTCCAGGTAAAAACTCATTTGCCATGAAGAAGATCCAAATTCAACCAGTTCAGGCTAGTAAACCTGTTTGAAAGACCTTTTTTCAGTGAAATGCAGCTTAGTGCAAAAACAGGCTGCTCTCGCTCTGAAACGCTCATTTTTCACATAAGCCACTTTTCAGCCTTAGGCGACTGTACAGTGCTAAAACAGCCTCCAATCGCTCTGAAACGCTCATTTTTGACATAAGCCACTTTTCACCTTTAATGAATGAAATTCCAGGTAAAAACTCCTTTGCCATGAAGAAGATCCAAATTCAACCAGTTCAGGCTAGTAAACCTGTTTGAAAGACCTTTTTTCAGTGAAATGCAGCTTAGTGCAAAAACAGGCTGCTCTCGCTCTGAAACGCTCATTTTTCACATAAGCCACTTTTCAGCGCTAAAACAGCCTCCAATCGCTCTGAAACGCTCATTTTTGACATAAGCCACTTTTCACCTTTAATGAATGAAATTCCAGGTAAAAACTCCTTTGCCATGAAGAAGATCCAAATTCAACCAGTTCAGGCTAGTAAACCTGTTTGAAAGACCTTTTTTCAGTGAAATGCAGCTTAGTGCAAAAACAGGCTGCTCTCGCTCTGAAACGCTCATTTTTCACATAAGCCACTTTTCAGCATTAGGCGACTGTACAGTGCTAAAACAGCCTCCAATCGCTCTGAAACGCTCATTTTTGACATAAGCCACTTTTCACCTTTAATGAATGAAATTCCAGGTAAAAACTCCTTTGCCATGAAGAAGATCCAAATTCAACCAGTTCAGGCTAGTAAACCTGTTTGAAAGACCTTTTTTCAGTGAAATGCAGCTTAGTGCAAAAACAGGCTGCTCTCGCTCTGAAACGCTCATTTTTCACATAAGCCACTTTTCAGCGCTAAAACAGCCTCCAATCGCTCTGAAACGCTCATTTTTGACATAAGCCACTTTTCAACTTTAATGAATGAAATTCCAGGTAAAAACTCCTTTGCCATGAAGAAGATCCAAATTCAACCAGTTCAGGCTAGTAAACCTGTTTGAAAGACCTTTTTTCAGTGAAATGCAGCTTAGTGCAAAAACAGGCTGCTCTCGCTCTGAAACGCTCATTTTTCACAAAAGCCACTTTTCAGCGCTAAAACAGCCTCCAATCGCTCTGAAACGCTCATTTTTGACATAAGCCACTTTTCACCTTTAATGAATGAAATTCCAGGTAAAAACTCCTTTGCCATGAAGAAGATCCAAATTCAACCAGTTCAGGCTAGTAAACCTGTTTGAAAGACCTTTTTTCAGTGAAATGCAGCTTAGTGCAAAAACAGGCTGCTCTCGCTCTGAAACGCTCATTTTTCACATAAGCCACTTTTCAGCGCTAAAACAGCCTCCAGTCGCTCTGAAACGCTCATTTTTCACATAAGCCACTTTTCAGCCTTAGGCGACTGTACAGTGCTAAAACAGCCTCCAATCGCTCTGAAACGCTCATTTTTGACATAAGCCACTTTTCACCTTTAATGAATGAAATTCCAGGTAAAAACTCCTTTGCCATGAAGAAGATCCAAATTCAACCAGTTCAGGCTAGTAAACCTGTTTGAAAGACCTTTTTTCAGTGAAATGCAGCTTAGTGCAAAAACAGGCTGCTCTCGCTCTGAAACGCTCATTTTTCACATAAGCCACTTTTCAGCGCTAAAACAGCCTCCAATCGCTCTGAAACGCTCATTTTTGACATAACCCACTTTTCACCTTTAATGAATGAAATTCCAGGTAAAAACTCCTTTGCCATGAAGAAGATCCAAATTCAACCAGTTCAGGCTAGTAAACCTGTTTGAAAGACCTTTTTTCAGTGAAATGCAGCTTAGTGCAAAAACAGGCTGCTCTCGCTCTGAAACGCTCATTTTTCACATAAGCCACTTTTCAGCGCTAAAACAGCCTCCAATCGCTCTGAAACGCTCATTTTTGACATAAGCCACTTTTCACCTTTAATGAATGAAATTCCAGGTAAAAACTCCTTTGCCATGAAGAAGATCCAAATTCAACCAGTTCAGGCTAGTAAACCTGTTTGAAAGACCTTTTTTCAGTGAAATGCAGCTTAGTGCAAAAACAGGCTGCTCTCGCTCTGAAACGCTCATTTTTCACATAAGCCACTTTTCAGCGCTAAAACAGCCTCCAATCGCTCTGAAACGCTCATTTTTCACATAAGCCACTTTTCAGCCTTAGGCGACTGTACAGTGCTAAAACAGCCTCCAATCGCTCTGAAACGCTCATTTTTGACATAAGCCACTTTTCACCTTTAATTAATGAAATTCCAGGTAAAAACTCCTTTGCCATGAATAAGATCCAAATTCAACCAGTTCAGGCTAGTAAACCTGTTTGAAAGACCTTTTTTCAGTGAAATGCAGCTTAGTGCAAAAACAGGCTGCTCTCGCTCTGAAACGCTCATTTTTCACATAAGCCACTTTTCAGCCTTAGGCGACTGTACAGTGCTAAAACAGCCTCCAATCGCTCTGAAACGCTCATTTTTGACATAAGCCACTTTTCACCTTTAATGAATGAAATTCCAGGTAAAAACTCCTTTGCCATGAAGAAGATCCAAATTCAACCAGTTCAGGCTAGTAAACCTGTTTGAAAGACCTTTTTTCAGTGAAATGCAGCTTAGTGCAAAAACAGGCTGCTCTCGCTCTGAAACGCTCATTTTTCACATAAGCCACTTTTCAGCCTTAGGCGACTGTACAGTGCTAAAACAGCCTCCAATCGCTCTGAAACGCTCATTTTTGACATAAGCCACTTTTCATCTTTAATGAATGAAATTCCAGGTAAAAACTCCTTTGCCATGAAGAAGATCCAAATTCAACCAGTTCAGGCTAGTAAACCTGTTTGAAAGACCTTTTTTCAGTGAAATGCAGCTTAGTGCAAAAACAGGCTGCTCTCGCTCTGAAACGCTCATTTTTCACATAAGCCACTTTTCAGCCTTAGGCGACTGTACAGTGCTAAAACAGCCTCCAATCGCTCTGAAACGCTCATTTTTGACATAAGCCACTTTTCACCTTTAATGAATGAAATTCCAGGTAAAAACTCCTTTGCCATGAAGAAGATCCAAATTCAACCAGTTCAGGCTAGTAAACCTGTTTGAAAGACCTTTTTTCAGTGAAATGCAGCTTAGTGCAAAAACAGGCTGCTCTCGCTCTGAAACTCTCATTTTTCACATAAGCCACTTTTCAGCGCTAAAACAGCCTCCAATCGCTCTGAAACGCTCATTTTTGACATAAGCCACTTTTCACCTTTAATGAATGAAATTCCAGGTAAAAACTCCTTTGCCATGAAGAAGATCCAAATTCAACCAGTTCAGGCTAGTAAACCTGTTTGAAAGACCTTTTTTCAGTGAAATGCAGCTTAGTGCAAAAACAGGCTGCTCTCGCTCTGAAACGCTCATTTTTCACATAAGCCACTTTTCAGCCTTAGGCGACTGTACAGTGCAAAAACAGGCTGCTCTCGCTCTGAAACGCTCATTTTTCACATAAGCGACTTTTCAGCGCTAAAACAGCCTCCAATCGCTCTGAAACGCTCATTTTTGACATAAGCCACTTTTCACCTTTAATGAATGAAATTCCAGGTAAAAACTCCTTTGCCATGAAGAAGATCCAAATTCAACCAGTTCAGGCTAGTAAACCTGTTTGAAAGACCTTTTTTCAGTGAAATGCAGCTTAGTGCAAAAACAGGCTGCTCTCGCTCTGAAACGCTCATTTTTCACATAAGCCACTTTTCAGCGCTAAAACAGCCTCCAATCGCTCTGAAACGCTCATTTTTGACATAAGCCACTTTTCACCTTTAATGAATGAAATTCCAGGTAAAAACTCCTTTGCCATGAAGAAGATCCAAATTCAACCAGTTCAGGCTAGTAAACCTGTTTGAAAGACCTTTTTTCAGTGAAATGCAGCTTAGTGCAAAAACAGGCTGCTCTCGCTCTGAAACGCTCATTTTTCACATAAGCCACTTTTCAGCATTAGGCGACTGTACAGTGCTAAAACAGCCTCCAATCGCTCTGAAACGCTCATTTTTGACATAAGCCACTTTTCACCTTTAATGAATGAAATTCCAGGTAAAAACTCCTTTGCCATGAAGAAGATCCAAATTCAACCAGTTCAGGCTAGTAAACCTGTTTGAAAGACCTTTTTTCAGTGAAATGCAGCTTAGTGCAAAAACAGGCTGCTCTCGCTCTGAAACGCTCATTTTTCACATAAGCCACTTTTCAGCGCTAAAACAGCCTCCAATCGCTCTGAAACGCTCATTTTTGACATAAGCCACTTTTCAACTTTAATGAATGAAATTCCAGGTAAAAACTCCTTTGCCATGAAGAAGATCCAAATTCAACCAGTTCAGGCTAGTAAACCTGTTTGAAAGACCTTTTTTCAGTGAAATGCAGCTTAGTGCAAAAACAGGCTGCTCTCGCTCTGAAACGCTCATTTTTCACAAAAGCCACTTTTCAGCGCTAAAACAGCCTCCAATCGCTCTGAAACGCTCATTTTTGACATAAGCCACTTTTCACCTTTAATGAATGAAATTCCAGGTAAAAACTCCTTTGCCATGAAGAAGATCCAAATTCAACCAGTTCAGGCTAGTAAACCTGTTTGAAAGACCTTTTTTCAGTGAAATGCAGCTTAGTGCAAAAACAGGCTGCTCTCGCTCTGAAACGCTCATTTTTCACATAAGCCACTTTTCAGCGCTAAAACAGCCTCCAGTCGCTCTGAAACGCTCATTTTTCACATAAGCCACTTTTCAGCCTTAGGCGACTGTACAGTGCTAAAACAGCCTCCAATCGCTCTGAAACGCTCATTTTTGACATAAGCCACTTTTCACCTTTAATGAATGAAATTCCAGGTAAAAACTCCTTTGCCATGAAGAAGATCCAAATTCAACCAGTTCAGGCTAGTAAACCTGTTTGAAAGACCTTTTTTCAGTGAAATGCAGCTTAGTGCAAAAACAGGCTGCTCTCGCTCTGAAACGCTCATTTTTCACATAAGCCACTTTTCAGCGCTAAAACAGCCTCCAATCGCTCTGAAACGCTCATTTTTGACATAACCCACTTTTCACCTTTAACGAATGAAATTCCAGGTAAAAACTCCTTTGCCATGAAGAAGATCCAAATTCAACCAGTTCAGGCTAGTAAACCTGTTTGAAAGACCTTTTTTCAGTGAAATGCAGCTTAGTGCAAAAACAGGCTGCTCTCGCTCTGAAACGCTCATTTTTCACATAAGCCACTTTTCAGCGCTAAAACAGCCTCCAATCGCTCTGAAACGCTCATTTTTGACATAAGCCACTTTTCACCTTTAATGAATGAAATTCCAGGTAAAAACTCCTTTGCCATGAAGAAGATCCAAATTCAACCAGTTCAGGCTAGTAAACCTGTTTGAAAGACCTTTTTTCAGTGAAATGCAGCTTAGTGCAAAAACAGGCTGCTCTCGCTCTGAAACGCTCATTTTTCACATAAGCCACTTTTCAGCGCTAAAACAGCCTCCAATCGCTCTGAAACGCTCATTTTTCACATAAGCCACTTTTCAGCCTTAGGCGACTGTACAGTGCTAAAACAGCCTCCAATCGCTCTGAAACGCTCATTTTTGACATAAGCCACATTTCACCTTTAATGAATGAAATTCCAGGTAAAAACTCCTTTGCCATGAAGAAGATCCAAATTCAACCAGTTCAGGCTAGTAAACCTGTTTGAAAGACCTTTTTTCAGTGAAATGCAGCTTAGTGCAAAAACAGCCTCCTCTCGCTCTGAAACGCTCATTTTTCACATAAGCCACTTTTCAGCCTTAGGCGACTGTACAGTGCTAAAACAGCCTCCTCTCGCTCTGAAACGCTCATTTTTGACATAACCCACTTTTCAGCCTTAATGAATTAAATTCCAGGTAAAAACTCATTTGCCATGAAGAAGATCCAAATTCAACCAGTTCAGGCTAGTAAACCTGTTTGAAAGACCTTTTTTCAGTGAAATGCAGCTTAGTGCAAAAACAGGCTGCTCTCGCTCTGAAACGCTCATTTTTCACATAAGCCACTTTTCAGCGCTAAAACAGCCTCCAATCGCTCTGAAACGCTCATTTTTGACATAAGCCACTTTTCACCTTTAATGAATGAAATTCCAGGTAAAAACTCCTTTGCCATGAATAAGATCCAAATTCAACCAGTTCAGGCTAGTAAACCTGTTTGAAAGACCTTTTTTCAGTGAAATGCAGCTTAGTGCAAAAACAGGCTGCTCTCGCTCTGAAACGCTCATTTTTCACATAAGCCACTTTTCAGCCTTAGGCGACTGTACAGTGCTAAAACAGCCTCCAATCGCTCTGAAACGCTCATTTTTGACATAAGCCACTTTTCACCTTTAATGAATGAAATTCCAGGTAAAAACTCCTTTGCCATGAAGAAGATCCAAATTCAACCAGTTCAGGCTAGTAAACCTGTTTGAAAGACCTTTTTTCAGTGAAATGCAGCTTAGTGCAAAAACAGGCTGCTCTCGCTCTGAAACTCTCATTTTTCACATAAGCCACTTTTCAGCGCTAAAACAGCCTCCAATCGCTCTGAAACGCTCATTTTTGACATAAGCCACTTTTCACCTTTAATGAATGAAATTCCAGGTAAAAACTCCTTTGCCATGAAGAAGATCCAAATTCAACCAGTTCAGGCTAGTAAACCTGTTTGAAAGACCTTTTTTCAGTGAAATGCAGCTTAGTGCAAAAACAGGCTGCTCTCGCTCTGAAACGCTCATTTTTCACATAAGCCACTTTTCAGCCTTAGGCGACTGTACAGTGCAAAAACAGGCTGCTCTCGCTCTGAAACGCTCATTTTTCACATAAGCGACTTTTCAGCGCTAAAACAGCCTCCAATCGCTCTGAAACGCTCATTTTTGACATAAGCCACTTTTCACCTTTAATGAATGAAATTCCAGGTAAAAACTCCTTTGCCATGAAGAAGATCCAAATTCAACCAGTTCAGGCTAGTAAACCTGTTTGAAAGACCTTTTTTCAGTGAAATGCAGCTTAGTGCAAAAACAGGCTGCTCTCGCTCTGAAACGCTCATTTTTCACATAAGCCACTTTTCAGCGCTAAAACAGCCTCCAATCGCTCTGAAACGCTCATTTTTGACATAAGCCACTTTTCACCTTTAATGAATGAAATTCCAGGTAAAAACTCCTTTGCCATGAAGAAGATCCAAATTCAACCAGTTCAGGCTAGTAAACCTGTTTGAAAGACCTTTTTTCAGTGAAATGCAGCTTAGTGCAAAAACAGGCTGCTCTCGCTCTGAAACGCTCATTTTTCACATAAGCCACTTTTCAGCATTAGGCGACTGTACAGTGCTAAAACAGCCTCCAATCGCTCTGAAACGCTCATTTTTGACATAAGCCACTTTTCACCTTTAATGAATGAAATTCCAGGTAAAAACTCCTTTGCCATGAAGAAGATCCAAATTCAACCAGTTCAGGCTAGTAAACCTGTTTGAAAGACCTTTTTTCAGTGAAATGCAGCTTAGTGCAAAAACAGGCTGCTCTCGCTCTGAAACGCTCATTTTTCACATAAGCCACTTTTCAGCGCTAAAACAGCCTCCAATCGCTCTGAAACGCTCATTTTTGACATAAGCCACTTTTCAACTTTAATGAATGAAATTCCAGGTAAAAACTCCTTTGCCATGAAGAAGATCCAAATTCAACCAGTTCAGGCTAGTAAACCTGTTTGAAAGACCTTTTTTCAGTGAAATGCAGCTTAGTGCAAAAACAGGCTGCTCTCGCTCTGAAACGCTCATTTTTCACAAAAGCCACTTTTCAGCGCTAAAACAGCCTCCAATCGCTCTGAAACGCTCATTTTTGACATAAGCCACTTTTCACCTTTAATGAATGAAATTCCAGGTAAAAACTCCTTTGCCATGAAGAAGATCCAAATTCAACCAGTTCAGGCTAGTAAACCTGTTTGAAAGACCTTTTTTCAGTGAAATGCAGCTTAGTGCAAAAACAGGCTGCTCTCGCTCTGAAACGCTCATTTTTCACATAAGCCACTTTTCAGCGCTAAAACAGCCTCCAGTCGCTCTGAAACGCTCATTTTTCACATAAGCCACTTTTCAGCCTTAGGCGACTGTACAGTGCTAAAACAGCCTCCAATCGCTCTGAAACGCTCATTTTTGACATAAGCCACTTTTCACCTTTAATGAATGAAATTCCAGGTAAAAACTCCTTTGCCATGAAGAAGATCCAAATTCAACCAGTTCAGGCTAGTAAACCTGTTTGAAAGACCTTTTTTCAGTGAAATGCAGCTTAGTGCAAAAACAGGCTGCTCTCGCTCTGAAACGCTCATTTTTCACATAAGCCACTTTTCAGCGCTAAAACAGCCTCCAATCGCTCTGAAACGCTCATTTTTGACATAACCCACTTTTCACCTTTAATGAATGAAATTCCAGGTAAAAACTCCTTTGCCATGAAGAAGATCCAAATTCAACCAGTTCAGGCTAGTAAACCTGTTTGAAAGACCTTTTTTCAGTGAAATGCAGCTTAGTGCAAAAACAGGCTGCTCTCGCTCTGAAACGCTCATTTTTCACATAAGCCACTTTTCAGCGCTAAAACAGCCTCCAATCGCTCTGAAACGCTCATTTTTGACATAAGCCACTTTTCACCTTTAATGAATGAAATTCCAGGTAAAAACTCCTTTGCCATGAAGAAGATCCAAATTCAACCAGTTCAGGCTAGTAAACCTGTTTGAAAGACCTTTTTTCAGTGAAATGCAGCTTAGTGCAAAAACAGGCTGCTCTCGCTCTGAAACGCTCATTTTTCACATAAGCCACTTTTCAGCGCTAAAACAGCCTCCAATCGCTCTGAAACGCTCATTTTTCACATAAGCCACTTTTCAGCCTTAGGCGACTGTACAGTGCTAAAACAGCCTCCAATCGCTCTGAAACGCTCATTTTTGACATAAGCCACATTTCACCTTTAATGAATGAAATTCCAGGTAAAAACTCCTTTGCCATGAAGAAGATCCAAATTCAACCAGTTCAGGCTAGTAAACCTGTTTGAAAGACCTTTTTTCAGTGAAATGCAGCTTAGTGCAAAAACAGCCTCCTCTCGCTCTGAAACGCTCATTTTTCACATAAGCCACTTTTCAGCCTTAGGCGACTGTACAGTGCTAAAACAGCCTCCTCTCGCTCTGAAACGCTCATTTTTGACATAACCCACTTTTCAGCCTTAATGAATTAAATTCCAGGTAAAAACTCATTTGCCATGAAGAAGATCCAAATTCAACCAGTTCAGGCTAGTAAACCTGTTTGAAAGACCTTTTTTCAGTGAAATGCAGCTTAGTGCAAAAACAGGCTGCTCTCGCTCTGAAACGCTCATTTTTCACATAAGCCACTTTTCAGCGCTAAAACAGCCTCCAATCGCTCTGAAACGCTCATTTTTGACATAAGCCACTTTTCACCTTTAATGAATGAAATTCCAGGTAAAAACTCCTTTGCCATGAATAAGATCCAAATTCAACCAGTTCAGGCTAGTAAACCTGTTTGAAAGACCTTTTTTCAGTGAAATGCAGCTTAGTGCAAAAACAGGCTGCTCTCGCTCTGAAACGCTCATTTTTCACATAAGCCACTTTTCAGCCTTAGGCGACTGTACAGTGCTAAAACAGCCTCCAATCGCTCTGAAACGCTCATTTTTGACATAAGCCACTTTTCACCTTTAATGAATGAAATTCCAGGTAAAAACTCCTTTGCCATGAAGAAGATCCAAATTCAACCAGTTCAGGCTAGTAAACCTGTTTGAAAGACCTTTTTTCAGTGAAATGCAGCTTAGTGCAAAAACAGGCTGCTCTCGCTCTGAAACGCTCATTTTTCACATAAGCCACTTTTCAGCCTTAGGCGACTGTACAGTGCTAAAACAGCCTCCAATCGCTCTGAAACGCTCATTTTTGACATAAGCCACTTTTCATCTTTAATGAATGAAATTCCAGGTAAAAACTCCTTTGCCATGAAGAAGATCCAAATTCAACCAGTTCAGGCTAGTAAACCTGTTTGAAAGACCTTTTTTCAGTGAAATGCAGCTTAGTGCAAAAACAGGCTGCTCTCGCTCTGAAACGCTCATTTTTCACATAAGCCACTTTTCAGCCTTAGGCGACTGTACAGTGCTAAAACAGCCTCCAATCGCTCTGAAACGCTCATTTTTGACATAAGCCACTTTTCACCTTTAATGAATGAAATTCCAGGTAAAAACTCCTTTGCCATGAAGAAGATCCAAATTCAACCAGTTCAGGCTAGTAAACCTGTTTGAAAGACCTTTTTTCAGTGAAATGCAGCTTAGTGCAAAAACAGGCTGCTCTCGCTCTGAAACTCTCATTTTTCACATAAGCCACTTTTCAGCGCTAAAACAGCCTCCAATCGCTCTGAAACGCTCATTTTTGACATAAGCCACTTTTCACCTTTAATGAATGAAATTCCAGGTAAAAACTCCTTTGCCATGAAGAAGATCCAAATTCAACCAGTTCAGGCTAGTAAACCTGTTTGAAAGACCTTTTTTCAGTGAAATGCAGCTTAGTGCAAAAACAGGCTGCTCTCGCTCTGAAACGCTCATTTTTCACATAAGCCACTTTTCAGCCTTAGGCGACTGTACAGTGCAAAAACAGGCTGCTCTCGCTCTGAAACGCTCATTTTTCACATAAGCGACTTTTCAGCGCTAAAACAGCCTCCAATCGCTCTGAAACGCTCATTTTTGACATAAGCCACTTTTCACCTTTAATGAATGAAATTCCAGGTAAAAACTCCTTTGCCATGAAGAAGATCCAAATTCAACCAGTTCAGGCTAGTAAACCTGTTTGAAAGACCTTTTTTCAGTGAAATGCAGCTTAGTGCAAAAACAGGCTGCTCTCGCTCTGAAACGCTCATTTTTCACATAAGCCACTTTTCAGCGCTAAAACAGCCTCCAATCGCTCTGAAACGCTCATTTTTGACATAACCCACTTTTCAGCCTTAATGAATTAAATTCCAGGTAAAAACTCATTTGCCATGAAGAAGATCCAAATTCAACCAGTTCAGGCTAGTAAACCTGTTTGAAAGACCTTTTTTCAGTGAAATGCAGCTTAGTGCAAAAACAGGCTGCTCTCGCTCTGAAACGCTCATTTTTCACATAAGCCACTTTTCAGCCTTAGGCGACTGTACAGTGCTAAAACAGCCTCCAATCGCTCTGAAACGCTCATTTTTGACATAAGCCACTTTTCACCTTTAATGAATGAAATTCCAGGTAAAAACTCCTTTGCCATGAAGAAGATCCAAATTCAACCAGTTCAGGCTAGTAAACCTGTTTGAAAGACCTTTTTTCAGTGAAATGCAGCTTAGTGCAAAAACAGGCTGCTCTCGCTCTGAAACGCTCATTTTTCACATAAGCCACTTTTCAGCGCTAAAACAGCCTCCAATCGCTCTGAAACGCTCATTTTTGACATAAGCCACTTTTCACCTTTAATGAATGAAATTCCAGGTAAAAACTCCTTTGCCATGAAGAAGATCCAAATTCAACCAGTTCAGGCTAGTAAACCTGTTTGAAAGACCTTTTTTCAGTGAAATGCAGCTTAGTGCAAAAACAGGCTGCTCTCGCTCTGAAACGCTCATTTTTCACATAAGCCACTTTTCAGCATTAGGCGACTGTACAGTGCTAAAACAGCCTCCAATCGCTCTGAAACGCTCATTTTTGACATAAGCCACTTTTCACCTTTAATGAATGAAATTCCAGGTAAAAACTCCTTTGCCATGAAGAAGATCCAAATTCAACCAGTTCAGGCTAGTAAACCTGTTTGAAAGACCTTTTTTCAGTGAAATGCAGCTTAGTGCAAAAACAGGCTGCTCTCGCTCTGAAACGCTCATTTTTCACAAAAGCCACTTTTCAGCGCTAAAACAGCCTCCAATCGCTCTGAAACGCTCATTTTTGACATAAGCCACTTTTCACCTTTAATGAATGAAATTCCAGGTAAAAACTCCTTTGCCATGAAGAAGATCCAAATTCAACCAGTTCAGGCTAGTAAACCTGTTTGAAAGACCTTTTTTCAGTGAAATGCAGCTTAGTGCAAAAACAGGCTGCTCTCGCTCTGAAACGCTCATTTTTCACATAAGCCACTTTTCAGCGCTAAAACAGCCTCCAGTCGCTCTGAAACGCTCATTTTTCACATAAGCCACTTTTCAGCCTTAGGCGACTGTACAGTGCTAAAACAGCCTCCAATCGCTCTGAAACGCTCATTTTTGACATAAGCCACTTTTCACCTTTAATGAATGAAATTCCAGGTAAAAACTCCTTTGCCATGAAGAAGATCCAAATTCAACCAGTTCAGGCTAGTAAACCTGTTTGAAAGACCTTTTTTCAGTGAAATGCAGCTTAGTGCAAAAACAGGCTGCTCTCGCTCTGAAACGCTCATTTTTCACATAAGCCACTTTTTCAGCGCTAAAACAGCCTCCAATCGCTCTGAAACGCTCATTTTTGACATAAGCCACTTTTCACCTTTAATGAATGAAATTCCGGGTAAAAACTCCTTTGCCATGAAGAAGATCCAAATTCAACCAGTTCAGGCTAGTAAACCTGTTTGAAAGACCTTTTTTCAGTGAAATGCAGCTTAGTGCAAAAACAGGCTGCTCTCGCTCTGAAACGCTCATTTTTCACATAAGCCACTTTTCAGCATTAGGCGACTGTACAGTGCTAAAACAGCCTCCAATCGCTCTGAAACGCTCATTTTTGACATAAGCCACTTTTCACCTTTAATGAATGAAATTCCAGGTAAAAACTCCTTTGCCATGAAGAAGATCCAAATTCAACCAGTTCAGGCTAGTAAACCTGTTTGAAAGACCTTTTTTCAGTGAAATGCAGCTTAGTGCAAAAACAGGCTGCTCTCGCTCTGAAACGCTCATTTTTCACATAAGCCACTTTTCAGCCTTAGGCGACTGTACAGTGCAAAACAGGCTGCTCTCGCTCTGAAACGCTCATTTTTCACATAAGCGACTTTTCAGCGCTAAAACAGCCTCCAATCGCTCTGAAACGCTCATTTTTGACATAAGCCACTTTTCACCTTTAATGAATGAAATTCCAGGTAAAAACTCCTTTGCCATGAAGAAGATCCAAATTCAACCAGTTCAGGCTAGTAAACCTGGTTGAAAGACCTTTTTTCAGTGAAATGCAGCTTAGTGCAAAAACAGGCTGCTCTCGCTCTGAAACGCTCATTTTTCACATAAGCCACTTTTCAGCCTTAGGCGACTGTACAGTGCTAAAACAGCCTCCAATCGCTCTGAAACGCTCATTTTTGACATAACCCACTTTTCAGCCTTAATGAATTAAATTCCAGGTAAAAACTCATTTGCCATGAAGAAGATCCAAATTCAACCAGTTCAGGCTAGTAAACCTGTTTGAAAGACCTTTTTTCAGTGAAATGCAGCTTAGTGCAAAAACAGGCTGCTCTCGCTCTGAAACGCTCATTTTTCACATAAGCCACTTTTCAGCCTTAGGCGACTGTACAGTGCTAAAACAGCCTCCAATCGCTCTGAAACGCTCATTTTTGACATAAGCCACTTTTCACCTTTAATGAATGAAATTCCAGGTAAAAACTCCTTTGCCATGAAGAAGATCCAAATTCAACCAGTTCAGGCTAGTAAACCTGTTTGAAAGACCTTTTTTCAGTGAAATGCAGCTTAGTGCAAAAACAGGCTGCTCTCGCTCTGAAACGCTCATTTTTCACATAAGCCACTTTTCAGCGCTAAAACAGCCTCCAATCGCTCTGAAACGCTCATTTTTGACATAAGCCACTTTTCACCTTTAATGAATGAAATTCCAGGTAAAAACTCCTTTGCCATGAAGAAGATCCAAATTCAACCAGTTCAGGCTAGTAAACCTGTTTGAAAGACCTTTTTTCAGTGAAATGCAGCTTAGTGCAAAAACAGGCTGCTCTCGCTCTGAAACGCTCATTTTTCACATAAGCCACTTTTCAGCCTTAGGCGACTGTACAGTGCTAAAACAGCCTCCAATCGCTCTGAAACGCTCATTTTTGACATAAGCCACTTTTCACCTTTAATGAATGAAATTCCAGGTAAAAACTCCTTTGCCATGAAGAAGATCCAAATTCAACCAGTTGAGGCTAGTAAACCTGTTTGAAAGACCTTTTTTCAGTGAAATGCAGCTTAGTGCAAAAACAGGCTGCTCTCGCTCTGAAACGCTCATTTTTCACATAAGCCACTTTTCAGCCTTAGGCGACTGTACAGTGCTAAAACAGCCTCCAATCGCTCTGAAACGCTCATTTTTGACATAATCCACTTTTCACCTTTAATGAATGAAATTCCAGGTAAAAACTCCTTTGCCATGAAGAAGATCCAAATTCAACCAGTTCAGGCTAGTAAACCTGTTTGAAAGACCTTTTTTCAGTGAAATGCAGCTTAGTGCAAAAACAGGCTGCTCTCGCTCTGAAACGCTCATTTTTCACATAAGCCACTTTTCAGCGCTAAAACAGCCTCCAATCGCTCTGAAACGCTCATTTTTGACATAACCCACTTTTCAGCCTTAATGAATTAAATTCCAGGTAAAAACTCATTTGCCATGAAGAAGATCCAAATTCAACCAGTTCAGGCTAGTAAACCTGTTTGAAAGACCTTTTTTCAGTGAAATGCAGCTTAGTGCAAAAACAGGCTGCTCTCGCTCTGAAACGCTCATTTTTCACATAAGCCACTTTTCAGCGCTAAAACAGCCTCCAATCGCTCTGAAACGCTCATTTTTGACATAAGCCACTTTTCAACTTTAATGAATGAAATTCCAGGTAAAAACTCCTTTGCCATGAAGAAGATCCAAATTCAACCAGTTCAGGCTAGTAAACCTGTTTGAAAGACCTTTTTTCAGTGAAATGCAGCTTAGTGCAAAAACAGGCTGCTCTCGCTCTGAAACGCTCATTTTTCACAAAAGCCACTTTTCAGCGCTAAAACAGCCTCCAATCGCTCTGAAACGCTCATTTTTGACATAAGCCACTTTTCACCTTTAATGAATGAAATTCCAGGTAAAAACTCCTTTGCCATGAAGAAGATCCAAATTCAACCAGTTCAGGCTAGTAAACCTGTTTGAAAGACCTTTTTTCAGTGAAATGCAGCTTAGTGCAAAAACAGGCTGCTCTCGCTCTGAAACGCTCATTTTTCACATAAGCCACTTTTCAGCGCTAAAACAGCCTCCAGTCGCTCTGAAACGCTCATTTTTCACATAAGCCACTTTTCAGCCTTAGGCGACTGTACAGTGCTAAAACAGCCTCCAATCGCTCTGAAACGCTCATTTTTGACATAAGCCACTTTTCACCTTTAATGAATGAAATTCCAGGTAAAAACTCCTTTGCCATGAAGAAGATCCAAATTCAACCAGTTCAGGCTAGTAAACCTGTTTGAAAGACCTTTTTTCAGTGAAATGCAGCTTAGTGCAAAAACAGGCTGCTCTCGCTCTGAAACGCTCATTTTTCACATAAGCCACTTTTCAGCGCTAAAACAGCCTCCAATCGCTCTGAAACGCTCATTTTTGACATAAGCCACTTTTCACCTTTAATGAATGAAATTCCAGGTAAAAACTCCTTTGCCATGAAGAAGATCCAAATTCAACCAGTTCAGGCTAGTAAACCTGTTTGAAAGACCTTTTTTCAGTGAAATGCAGCTTAGTGCAAAAACAGGCTGCTCTCGCTCTGAAACGCTCATTTTTCACATAAGCCACTTTTCAGCCTTAGGCGACTGTACAGTGCTAAAACAGCCTCCAATCGCTCTGAAACGCTCATTTTTGACATAAGCCACTTTTCACCTTTAATGAATGAAATTCCAGGTAAAAACTCCTTTGCCATGAAGAAGATCCAAATTCAACCAGTTCAGGCTAGTAAACCTGTTTGAAAGACCTTTTTTCAGTGAAATGCAGCTTAGTGCAAAAACAGGCTGCTCTCGCTCTGAAACGCTCATTTTTCACAAAAGCCACTTTTCAGCGCTAAAACAGCCTCCAATCGCTCTGAAACGCTCATTTTTGACATAAGCCACTTTTCACCTTTAATGAATGAAATTCCAGGTAAAAACTCCTTTGCCATGAAGAAGATCCAAATTCAACCAGTTCAGGCTAGTAAACCTGTTTGAAAGACCTTTTTTCAGTGAAATGCAGCTTAGTGCAAAAACAGGCTGCTCTCGCTCTGAAACGCTCATTTTTCACATAAGCCACTTTTCAGCGCTAAAACAGCCTCCAGTCGCTCTGAAACGCTCATTTTTCACATAAGCCACTTTTCACCTTTAATGAATGAAATTCCAGGTAAAAACTCCTTTGCCATGAAGAAGATCCAAATTCAACCAGTTCAGGCCTAGTAAACCTGTTTGAAAGACCTTTTTTCAGTGAAATGCAGCTTAGTGCAAAAACAGGCTGCTCTCGCTCTGAAACGCTCATTTTTCACATAAGCCACTTTTCAGCCTTAGGCGACTGTACAGTGCTAAAACAGCCTCCAATCGCTCTGAAACGCTCATTTTTGACATAAGCCACTTTTCACCTTTAATGAATGAAATTCCAGGTAAAAACTCCTTTGCCATGAAGAAGATCCAAATTCAACCAGTTCAGGCTAGTAAACCTGTTTGAAAGACCTTTTTTCAGTGAAATGCAGCTTAGTGCAAAAACAGGCTGCTCTCGCTCTGAAACGCTCATTTTTCACATAAGCCACTTTTCAGCGCTAAAACAGCCTCCAGTCGCTCTGAAACGCTCATTTTTCACATAAGCCACTTTTCAGCCTTAGGCGACTGTACAGTGCTAAAACAGCCTCCAATCGCTCTGAAACGCTCATTTTTGACATAAGCAACTTTTCACCTTTAATGAATGAAATTCCAGGTAAAAACTCCTTTGCCATGAAGAAGATCCAAATTCAACCAGTTCAGGCTAGTAAACCTGTTTGAAAGACCTTTTTTCAGTGAAATGCAGCTTAGTGCAAAAACAGGCTGCTCTCGCTCTGAAACGCTCATTTTTCACATAAGCCACTTTTCAGCCTTAGGCGACTGTACAGTGCTAAAACAGCCTCCAATCGCTCTGAAACGCTCATTTTTGACATAAGCCACTTTTCACCTTTAATGAATGAAATTCCAGGTAAAAACTCCTTTGCCATGAAGAAGATCCAAATTCAACCAGTTCAGGCTAGTAAACCTGTTTGAAAGACCTTTTTTCAGTGAAATGCAGCTTAGTGCAAAAACAGGCTGCTCTCGCTCTGAAACGCTCATTTTTCACAAAAGCCACTTTTCAGCGCTAAAACAGCCTCCAATCGCTCTGAAACGCTCATTTTTGACATAAGCCACTTTTCACCTTTAATGAATGAAATTCCAGGTAAAAACTCCTTTGCCATGAAGAAGATCCAAATTCAACCAGTTCAGGCTAGTAAACCTGTTTGAAAGACCTTTTTTCAGTGAAATGCAGCTTAGTGCAAAAACAGGCTGCTCTCGCTCTGAAACGCTCATTTTTCACATAAGCCACTTTTCAGCGCTAAAACAGCCTCCAATCGCTCTGAAACGCTCATTTTTGACATAACCCACTTTTCAGCCTTAATGAATTAAATTCCAGGTAAAAACTCATTTGCCATGAAGAAGATCCAAATTCAACCAGTTCAGGCTAGTAAACCTGTTTGAAAGACCTTTTTTCAGTGAAATGCAGCTTAGTGCAAAAACAGGCTGCTCTCGCTCTGAAACGCTCATTTTTCACATAAGCCACTTTTCAGCCTTAGGCGACTGTACAGTGCTAAAACAGCCTCCAATCGCTCTGAAACGCTCATTTTTGACATAAGCCACTTTTCACCTTTAATGAATGAAATTCCAGGTAAAAACTCCTTTGCCATGAAGAAGATCCAAATTCAACCAGTTCAGGCTAGTAAACCTGTTTGAAAGACCTTTTTTCAGTGAAATGCAGCTTAGTGCAAAAACAGGCTGCTCTCGCTCTGAAACGCTCATTTTGACATAAGCCACTTTTCAACTTTAATGAATGAAATTCCAGGTAAAAACTCCTTTGCCATGAAGAAGATCCAAATTCAACCAGTTCAGGCTAGTAAACCTGTTTGAAAGACCTTTTTTCAGTGAAATGCAGCTTAGTGCAAAAACAGGCTGCTCTCGCTCTGAAACGCTCATTTTTCACAAAAGCCACTTTTCAGCGCTAAAACAGCCTCCAATCGCTCTGAAACGCTCATTTTTGACATAAGCCACTTTTCACCTTTAATGAATGAAATTCCAGGTAAAAACTCCTTTGCCATGAAGAAGATCCAAATTCAACCAGTTCAGGCTAGTAAACCTGTTTGAAAGACCTTTTTTCAGTGAAATGCAGCTTAGTGCAAAAACAGGCTGCTCTCGCTCTGAAACGCTCATTTTTCACATAAGCCACTTTTCAGCGCTAAAACAGCCTCCAGTCGCTCTGAAACGCTCATTTTTCACATAAGCCACTTTTCAGCCTTAGGCGACTGTACAGTGCTAAAACAGCCTCCAATCGCTCTGAAACGCTCATTTTTGACATAAGCCACTTTTCACCTTTAATGAATGAAATTCCAGGTAAAAACTCCTTTGCCATGAAGAAGATCCAAATTCAACCAGTTCAGGCTAGTAAACCTGTTTGAAAGACCTTTTTTCAGTGAAATGCAGCTTAGTGCAAAAACAGGCTGCTCTCGCTCTGAAACGCTCATTTTTCACATAAGCCACTTTTCAGCCTTAGGCGACTGTACAGTGCTAAAACAGCCTCCAATCGCTCTGAAACGCTCATTTTTGACATAAGCCACTTTTCACCTTTAATGAATGAAATTCCAGGTAAAAACTCCTTTGCCATGAAGAAGATCCAAATTCAACCAGTTCAGGCTAGTAAACCTGTTTGAAAGACCTTTTTCAGTGAAATGCAGCTTAGTGCAAAAACAGGCTGCTCTCGCTCTGAAACGCTCATTTTTCACATAAGCCACTTTTCAGCCTTAGGCGACTGTACAGTGCTAAAACAGCCTCCAATCGCTCTGAAACGCTCATTTTTGACATAAGCCACTTTTCACCTTTAATGAATGAAATTCCAGGTAAAAACTCCTTTGCCATGAAGAAGATCCAAATTCAACCAGTTCAGGCTAGTAAACCTGTTTGAAAGACCTTTTTTCAGTGAAATGCAGCTTAGTGCAAAAACAGGCTGCTCTCGCTCTGAAACGCTCATTTTTCACATAAGCCACTTTTCAGCCTTAGGCGACTGTACAGTGCTAAAACAGCCTCCAATCGCTCTGAAACGCTCATTTTTGACATAAGCCACTTTTCACCTTTAATGAATGAAATTCCAGGTAAAAACTCCTTTGCCATGAAGAAGATCCAAATTCAACCAGTTCAGGCTAGTAAACCTGTTTGAAAGACCTTTTTTCAGTGAAATGCAGCTTAGTGCAAAAACAGGCTGCTCTCGCTCTGAAACGCTCATTTTTCACATAAGCCACTTTTCAGCCTTAGGCGACTGTACAGTGCTAAAACAGCCTCCAATCG